>NC_091171.1:35514906-35520582 GCF_040958095.1 Procambarus clarkii
GGGAACATGATATACCCATACCCCAGCATGGGGGAAACATGATATACCCATACCCCAGCATGGGGGAACATGATATACCCATACCCCAGCATAGGGGGAAACATGATATACCCATACCCCAGCATGGGGGAAACATGAATGCATCTTTCTGTGTCTTCTCTCTCACGCTTTATGTATCTGCCTACTCGTATAAAAAAAAATATTTGCCCTTATTTTTCTCTGTCCTCTTCCACTACCTTCATTTTCCCAAAATAATTCTAAACACAAATATCTCTTGCGTCAGCATTTATGCGGGACCGGTCACAGCGTCTTGGCTCAAGGGAGGGTGGGTTGAGGGATTCCTCGAACCCTGGGATCTGTGGGGGCGTGGCGAGGCGGGCGACAGCCAGGCGCTTGTCACCCACCAACACTCTTTCTGGGACGCGTGTCGCCTTACTTAATAATGTTTACCTAATAGTGAATACGGATGGAGGGGGGGGGGTGGGGGTGAGAAGTAGCACTTTACGCCCAAGCTTCTAGCCTTGTTGTACCTACCTGTTGACTATTTATTTGTATCGGGCGCACTTTTTTTCTTTAATGTGGCTGGCGTTCGAGTTTTGTCGTGTGTGTGTGTGTGTGTGTGTGTGTGTGTGTGTGTGTGTGTGTGTGTGTGTGTGTGTCTGTCTGTCTGTCTGTCTGTCTGTCTGTCTGTCTGTCTGTCTGTCTGTCTGTCTGTCTGTCTGTCTGTCTGTCTGTCTGTCTGTCTGTCTTTTGTGACTATCATTGTGAATTTCTTGATATTTATTGTTTGTTAATATATTTGGTGATGTATTGAATGACAATAAATAACCAGTTCTCTCTCTCTCTCATCTCAACAGATCCACGAATCTGGACTGCCCAGGATATCAGGTCATGGATTGCATGGGCAAGAAAAGAGTTTGACTTGCCTCCTACACTCAGCCCGTCACTGCTGCCCTCCACCGGTAAGTCACCTCCCCTCCTGAGTGTAGTGTAGTGTATTGACACCATAGAATGCATTTCCTTATTATGGCACCGTTCATAAAGGAGGCATGCAATGAGCTGCTATTCAATCATTTCACACTCTAGTCTTGAGAACATAATGAGATCACATAATGAGGTCGTATAATGGGATCCAATTCGTGTCGCTGGACTACTCAGACAGTTCCAACTCAACCATGATGAGCTACTCATCAGCTACTCAAGTATCTTAACCATAAATACTGTCAGACTTGGACCGTGGCACGCACCATCCGGTACCATCATGCGACCTCAATGTTTATAATAAATACATCCTCGGCATAGAGATTTATTTTGATTGCTTATTCGAGTGTTCTTGAGTTGACATGCAACCTCTCTTCTTCCCCCAGGCTGTGAACTCTGCAGACTGACCAGAAGCCAGATTCAGCGCAAGGTTGGCAACAACTCGGGTCGAGTTTTAGCTCAGCACCTCGACATCCTTCTTGGTAACAACGGTCGCAGCCTCCCACAGGACGAGTTTCCGGATGTTCTAGAAGCTGAAGGTGACTCTCAAGACGACCAGATCGAGGGTGACCCGTATGAGATCTTAGGCCCACTCTGTGTCAAACTGTCCGCTCAGGGATCAGGCCAGATCCAGCTGTGGCAGTTCCTGCTGGAGTTGCTGTCAGATGCAGCCAACGCCTCCGTCATCACCTGGGAAGGTACAGCAGGAGAGTTCAAGATCCTCGACCCTGATGAAGTAGCTCGCCGCTGGGGAGAACGCAAGTCCAAACCCAACATGAACTACGACAAGCTCTCCCGCGCGCTACGATACTACTACGACAGGAACCTCATGACGAAGGTACACGGCAAGCGCTACGCCTATAGATTCGACTTCCGTGCACTGGAGCAACTGCAGCAGACACAGCAGAGTGATTCCCAGTCCCGTCCACTCCCAGATCTCGCCTTCCTCAGCGCTGCTCTCAGCACCGCCTCCGTGTCCTCCCCAACTCACTATTGGTCCTCAGGGAATCCTGGTACACCTTCCCCGCGTCCCTGGATGTAGGGGCCTCCCTCTCCCCTCATCCCTCCTTCCCATCTAGCTCTCACGTGCGTCCCTCGCCGGCATAAAATGTCGTGTAGAGGGGGTCACACGACGGAGGAAACGATCTCAGGTGACTGGGGTGTTCGCGGCCCCTGCGAAGGAGTTCTACCGGTGAAGAGCACCAGTAACTGTACCAGTGTTAGTACCAGTACCTGTACCAAGTACCAGTACCAAGTACCTGTGCCGAGCCTTACCACTCCTGTGATACCGCGAAGCGACCAAGTGATAGATAGCTAAGCCTTAGTATTGTTGTAATCAAAACGCGTCTTGTCTACCTCGCATCTTGCGTGTACCTCGCAACTTGCGTGTACCTCGCAACTTGCGTGTACCTCGCATCTTGCGGAGACGGACCACCCATACGCTCCCCCTCCCACTCCCCTGGCACCGCCACTTCCCGGACACGGCCCACTGGCAGTACCGGGGACTTGCCACTACTACTACTACTACGACTACCGGGTACTGGGGGAGTGACACTACCAGGTACCGTGTATGTTGGAATTTGGAGCCCGGTACGTTGGACCTCTGTGTCAAGGGTGAGTCCTGACGCGTTAGCTTCTGTGATCTCTGATTGTGTTAGGTCCCGGAGGCCACTGACCGCGTCCTCACGGCCTCCCTGTACAAACTCACTCTTTTGTTTTATTTTGTAAATACATCTGTGATACTATTTATATATTTAAGATTTTTTTATCTTTTAGGACTTTGTATAATAAAATCTTTTGTAATTATATATTTTGTTGTTTTCATGTGCTGCCTTACATGACTTAATCTATTCAAAACGAAGAGTTATAAGGATTTAATGTTTGCTTAGTTTCTGGAATATATAAAGAAATGTTGTAATTTGAAGTTCCCAGCATAAAATATTTAGATTTAAAGAAGTTCAGAATAAAAAATAATATATAATTGTTGTTACGAAAGTTAGAAAACATATAAAAACAATAACATTACAAATGCTGATGACACCAACAATAATATTAAAGAGGAAAGTCAATATTTGGGCGTCATCGTGAAGTTTACAATGAAATAACAACTTGATGGATCTATGAGAACATATAGAAGCTGTACGGTAGTTCGATCCAATTGCATGGCTTCAGTATTTTCTCGCATTGGGGCTTATTCCAGAGGCATAAGACTGCGAAGATCAGTGCCCGTTTAGCCCTACAAGGGACAGGAAGGAGAATGAATATTACGTTACGAAACTCTCATATAACTTAAATGAACAAATTTTAATGTAATTTGTTTGAATTAATATATATCAAATTAATGGAATTGGTCAAATTTGTCTCTCATAACTTGTTTGGTGTTGGGAATAACAGTACCAAGGCGAGGCAGGAATAACGTGCCAGTATTGATTAATATATCTTGCTGTTGACCAAACCACACACTAGAAGGTGAAGGGACGACGACGTTTCGGTCCGTTCTGGACCATTTTCAAGTCGGTTGAGAATGGACTGATCGACTTGAGAATGGTCCAGGACGGACCGAAACGTCGTCGTCCCTTCACCTTCTAGTGTGTGGTCTGGTCAACATACTTTAGCCACGTTATTGTGACTCATCGCCTACATCTTGCTATTTCATCTAGTGCGCCACAATGTCTATGTTGTGTACCCCCAACGTAAACATTACGGTGGTCAAACTATGAGAACCACCTATACATACAAATGGGTCCCCTCGATCACTCACAAATTCACTTATAACTGATTTCTGATTGATTGTCCACGGACATATCACAAGTCGCTCACCCCAAACATGCAGAACAGCGCCACAAATCAACTGAGTTTTAATAATCCAACCCAACACGATATCTCACATTCAACCGCTCCAACACACACAAAAAGCGCTGCTAACGCGGGTATATAATAACCAGCTTACAAAATGCGTATCGCAAACACACGCGTAGATTCTCTACCTCCAGAATAACATCTGGAGGTAGAATAATATCTACCTCTACCTTCCAGAATGACACACACAGAGGCGAGGTGCAGACAAGTGAATTCTGTCCACACACACCTGCCTCTTTCGCACGAACCAGGGAATTTTCACGCTCACTTCGTTCCAATTGAGTGCTAAATGATGCATATGTTTGCTAAATATGCAATGACAAAAATTAGGGGGTTTTAGGAGAAGAAAATTCTTAACAAGTGTTCAGGAAAAACAAAAAAAAGTCTACCAGAATACTACCTAATAGCAAGTGCTTCATTCAGTCGTTGTCTATCTATCTATCCATCTATCTGTCTATCCTTCCATCTATCTATCCATTCAAATATCCATTTATCGTCTATCTATTTATCCAGCAAATTCATCTTATAATTTTCCATCCATAAGTCAATATGTCTATCCATCCGTCTATCTATCTATCCATCTATATGTCCATCTATCCATCCATCCATCTACCTATCCATCAATCTATCCATCGAAACACCCATCCATCTGTCTGTCCATCTATCCATATATCAGTTCATCTATCCATCTTTCTATTCATACATCTGAGCATCCATATATACATCCATTCATCTATCCATCTGTCTTTCTATATATCCATCTATCTATTCATCCATCTACCTATCCACCTATCAATCCGTCTATCCATCCATTTATCGACCCATCAATTTATCCGTCCATCTATCCACCCATCAATTTATCCGTCCATCTATCCACCCATCAATTAATCTATCCATCTATTCCACCCATCAATTTATCCGTCCATCTATCCACCCATCAATTAATCTATCCATCTATCCACCCATCAATTTATCCGTCCTTCTAAAGATATATTCATCCATCTTTCCATCCGTCTATCAGTCCGTCTATCAATGCATTCATCTATTTATCTGTCCATGTACTTATCTATCCCTCAATCTACTCATCTATCGATCTATCCAACCATTTATCTCTGCATCGGACTCTGTCTTATCAACCATCTATCTATCTATCTATCCATCAATCTTTGCATGAATCTATCCATCCATCTCTCTACGTCCTCCCCCCCACCCATCCCCCACCCCTCATCCTTCACACTCACCCCACCCGTTCCTGCCCTTTCCCCTCGGTTCCTCCCCATCCCCTCCCTATCCCTCCCCTTCCCCTCCCGCCCTTCTCAACGTTCTCCCTCCCTCCCTCCCCCCCTCCCTCCCCCCTCCCTCCCCCCTCCCTCCCCCCTCCCTCCCCCCTCCACCCCCATCTCCACCTTTCAGGCGCCCTCCCCCCCCCTCTCCCCCCCCAAAGGCTTAGCCCCTCTTCCCTTTCATAAAAAGAAATATAATTTTGTATTAAGGAGCAACGAAACTTCTCTTTGTAATAATGTGTTATGCTGATGACGTCAAAAAAATCTTGGGTCGTCTCCCCCAACATTTCAGTTTTGGCCAGAATTGAATCCGTGAGACTCGAATGGTTGAGGGGGGGGGGGAGCAGGGGTCCGGGAGAGGGTAAATAACTGTTTACTGTTTCTTAAATCATTTTAATTTAGGTCTACCATGACCAGCCTATGTCTGTCCCGTACCACAGACCAGTCACCCTTACAAGTTTGGATAAGGCCGGCGCCATCCTTCCGCTCTCCAGCTGTGGACTATCAGGCATTACTTCTTATAGTATATAGAGATTACTAGAGGGTTACCCGG
>NC_091171.1:35521082-35526082 GCF_040958095.1 Procambarus clarkii
CCCCTCGTGTACTCATGTGGAAGTCCGTACTCTGAAAGGTTCGGAAACCCGCGGCTGGTGGTGCGAATCATGTGTGTTTTTCTGTAAGGCAAGACTCCCTTTGCAAAGCTGCGAGCACCTTCCCTGAACCGCTGTCGCCGACCGACTCAGGTGACGGAGCAACTTTCCCACGCGGCTGGGTAATCCCTTAGCAAGGCTCCGCCCCCCTTCCTCTCTATTTGTCCGCGCTGGACCCCACCCCCATGATCCGTGCCCCCATTGGTCAAGGTCGACCGAAACTCCGCCCACTTCTCACCGATTGGTATCCTGGCGGAAGTCACCGTTACCCAATTGGCCAATCGGGTGAGAGATGAGTCATAGCACTATCTTTATCTGCGCGGTGCGTGTGACGTCAGAGTTAACGCGGACAGGAGACAGCGCCACGGCGGGGGTTACGCGCACCACGATACGCCCAGACAGTAAACATCACTTTGTCAACTCACGGCCTAAGACAACCCTCACTCTAGACTTGCTGTCAGCTAACGCAACATTCCACCACAACCCCATGGCCTACCACAAGGTTCTACCACAATTACCAGAACTCTCAGACTCTACCACAATTACCAGAACTCTCAGACTCTACCACAATTACCAGAACTCTCAGACTCTACCTCAATTACCAGAACTCTCAGGCTCTACCACAATTACCAGAACTCTCAGGCTCTACCAGTTACCAGAACTCTTGCACTTCTTCTGCCGAAATGACGAAATGCATGCAAAAGAATTTTTAATTTGCACTTGTATCCTTATTGCCCCCATCTACTAGCATTATCACTATCTACTAACATTATCATTATCTAACACTATCAATATCTACTAACGTTATCTAACACTATCACTATCTACTAACATTATCTAACACTATCACTATCTACTAACATTATCTAACACTATCACTATCTACTAACATTATCTAACACTATCACTATCTACTAACATTATCTAACACTATCACTATCTACTAACATTATCTAACACTATCACTAACATTATCTAACACTATCACTATCTACTAACATTATCTAACACTATCACTATCTACTAACATTATCTAACACTATCACTATCTAATAACGTTATCTAACACTATCACTATGTACTAGCACTATCATCATCAGCTAGCATTACAACAACTAGAATATTATCTACTGCTAATACGACTAACTACTGTAACACTATCATCTACTAGCATTATCACCATCCACTACCACTATCGACCAAGCCTACCATAACAAGAGTTATTACTGTCTACAACCATTACGACCACCTACTATCATGATCACTATCTACTTGCATTATCACAATCTATCATTGTCATCGTCTACTTGCATCACCACCATCTACCAGCATCACCACCATCTACTAGCATCACTACCATCTACTGGCATCACCATAATCTACTCTCAATATCACCATTTATTAACAATCTACAACCATGTACTAGCCTTGTACTAGCCTTGTACTAGCTTTATGAGCATCTAACACTACCACCATCAACCAATACTAGCACCATCTAGCAGCTCTGTCTACTAGTAACATCACTCTCTTCTAGCATTATCACACTCTACTAGCTCACAACCATCTATTACCCTCACCTGCTAGCATTATCATCTACTAGGATTATCAGTGTCTACTAGCGCCATCACCCTCTACTAGGGTTTGCCACCATCTACTAGCATAACCACTAACTACTAGCATCGTTATATGCTAGCATATAACGATGCTAGTAGTTTTATAACTAGGTAGTTATAACTAGCTAGTAATGTTAGCTAGCTAGTGGTCCACTAACTACTAGCACTACAACCTACTAGAATAATTACTAACTACTAGTACTATCATCAACTCTAATCATCACTACTGGCACCATCATCTACTAGCACTACCAGCGTCTTCTAACACTATCACCGTGTACTGAATCTTCCACCTTCTACTAGACCTATAACTGTCTACTACCATTACCATCATCTACTAGCATTACGACCATTTACTAGCATTATCCTTTACTGGTATTATACCACAATCTACTGCCATTCGACCAGAACCACCAACACCACCACCACCCCAGGAGAGGTAGACACCACCACCACCACCCCAGGAGAGGTAGACACCACCACCACCACCATCCCAGGAGAGGTAGACACCACCCACCACCACCCCAGGAGAGGTAGACACCACCACCACCACCATCCCAGGAGAGGTAACCACCACCACCACCCCAAGGAGAGGTAGACACCACCACCACCACCCCACCACCACCCAGGAGAGATAACCACCACCACCACCACAGGAGATAACCACCACCACCACCCCAGGAGAGATAACCACCACCACCACCCCAGGAGAGATAACCACCACCACCACCACCAGGAGAGATAACCACTACCACCACCCCAGGAGAGGTAACCACCACCACCACCCCAGGAGAGATAACCACCACCACCACCCCAGGAGAGATAACCACCACCACCACCCCAGGAGAGGTAACCACCACCCCAGGAGAGGTAACCACCACCACCACCCCAGGAGAGATAACCACCACCACCACCCCAGGAGAGATAACCACCACCACCACCCCAGGAGAGATAACCACCACCACCACCCCAGGAGAGATAACCACCACCACCACCACCCCAGGAGAGATAACCACTACCACCACCCCAGGAGAGGTAACCACCACCACCACCCCAGGAGAGATAACCACCACCACCACCCCAGGAGAGATAACCACCACCACCACCCCAGGAGAGATAACCACCACCACCACCACCCCAGGAGAGATAACCACCACCACCACCCCCAGGAGAGATAACCACCACCACCACCACCCCAGGAGAGATAACCACCACCACCACCCCAGGAGAGATAACCACCACCACCACCCCAGGAGAGATAACCACCACCACCACCCCAGGAGAGATAACCACCACCACCACCACCACCAGAGAGATAACCACTACCACCACCCCAGGAGAGGTAACCACCACCACCACCCCAGGAGAGATAACCACCACCACCACCACCCCAGGAGAGATAACCACCACCACCACCCCAGGAGAGATAACCACCACCACCACCCCAGGAAAGATAACCACCACCACCACCCCAGGAGAGATAACCACCACCACCACCCCAGGAGAGATAACCACCACCACCACCACCCCAGGAGAGATAACCACCACCACCACCCCAGGAGAGGTAACCACCACCACCACCACCCCAGGAGAGATAACCACCACCACCACCCCAGGAGAGGTAACCCACCACCACCACCCCAGGAGAGATAACCACCACCACCACCCCAGGAGAGGTAACCACCACCACCACCCCAGCAATGTAAATAATTACCCCCAGTAGAAGAGGTGTACCCATCCCACCTCCCCTCGCCCCCACCACAGTAAACACCTGAGCACGAGCCATACTCCCCCCCCCCCACCTTAACGCCATACGCCCCCCCCCCCTCAACACCCCCACCTGGCCACGTGCTCCCGTACCCAGTAAAGCGACACCTGGTTACCAAGTATCGCCGTCAGGAAGTATAAAAAGAGGAGCCCGACACCAGGCGGCTCAGACCCACGTCCGCCAGCCACCAATAAGGACGCTCCCACTGGCCCGCTTGTGTGTGCGAGTTGGCTGGTAGTGTTTGTTTGTGCGTGTGGGGAGCCCCGTATCAGCGAGACTATTGTGTTTGGTTCGTTCACCGCAGTTTATCTCCAGTTGAAGAGAAGCAGGCGACGAGGACGGTGTCCTGAAGATACGCCGCTGCAGGAGAGAGAGAGAGACACGCCCGCGGGAGCACTCAAGTCCGTGCCTGAAGGAGGAGAGAGGCCCGGCAGTTCCCGGGAGAGGTGTGAGTCAGCCCTGAGAGAGTGAGTCAGGCGGAGGAGTGAGCAGCAGCAGCGCCCAGGCTACACTACCTCCCTGGCCCGCCACACACCCGCACGCGCCCCGCAACCCTCCCTCCGCCGCCGCCGCCGCCGCCACCGCCGGACATTGCACACATAGTGAAGGTGCATGTGAGCAATGATGGCTTATAGTGTAGACACCACCGTTCTGGACCTTCATTCCCTGGTCACCCCGGGTCTTGAGAAGTCATTCACTCCCCAGACCTTCGGCGGGCAACAAGCACAGCAGCAACAGCAGCAGCAGCAGCCACAGTATCAGATGTTTGACACACATCAGCAGGTGGGATACAGTAAGTCCTACCTGGACGTGCCGTTCGGTGACTACGGTCTGTTGTCCCCGGGTGGGGAGTCCGGCTACAGCAGCAGCTGCAGTGTGGGTCAGCCCTCGCCCATGAGCCGCAACGTTGGGGGTTCTCCTGCTCCACTCAGGCCCCCATCTCGCACCACACCAGCACTCGACCTCGACATGGAAGCTAGTTTCATCACCTCGGCCACCAACACCCTCAATAACTACGGCGCCGCCGGCTACGCCGCCTACGAGGCACAGAACAACGTGTGCGATGCACTCAACTCAAGCTTCGAAACGAGCTACGATCGCGGTCTGGACACGAGTTATGGTTCGCCCCTAGCCGGGTACGCCTCGCCCTACGTTGAGCCGCCCTGTGACTCCCCCTACAGCCTCGCCGCCGCTAGCAGTTACGAGCCCTTGCAGCAGCAACAGCAGGAGGAAGACTCACAACAGTTCTGTGCACCTTCCGGTGAGTTGATTGACTTGTCCTCGTTTGTTGTTGATATTGTGTGTGGAGGTCCTTCCCCTGCTGACACTTGTACTATCAGTGTTTGTTTAGACCTGTGCTCGACCCCAAGGCGGGAAAATACCTACACGTCACATCCGGTGTTATACAAACATACTCCCTACACCACAGGAAAAATACGTATACTCCTCCTCAACTCTGATCTTTCCAAATGAGAAAAACAAAGACTAGATCTTAAAACTGTAAATGATTAAGTTACATGATAAGACATTTCACCTCACAACAAAATATCTTAACATTATGG
>NC_091171.1:35531082-35538582 GCF_040958095.1 Procambarus clarkii
CCCAGGCTGTGAACTCTGCAGACTGACCAGAAGCCAGATTCAGCGCAAGGTTGGCAACAACTCGGGTCGAGTTTTAGCTCAGCACCTCGACATCCTTCTTGGTAACAACGGTCGCAGCCTCCCACAGGACGAGTTTCCGGATGTTCTAGAAGCTGAAGGTGACTCTCAAGATGACCAGATCGAGGGTGACCCGTATGAGATCTTAGGCCCACTCTGTGTCAAACTGTCCGCTCAGGGATCAGGTCAGATCCAGCTGTGGCAGTTCCTGCTGGAGTTGCTGTCAGATGCAGCCAACGCCTCCGTCATCACCTGGGAAGGTACAGCAGGAGAGTTCAAGATCCTCGACCCTGATGAAGTAGCTCGCCGCTGGGGAGAACGCAAGTCCAAACCCAACATGAACTACGACAAGCTCTCCCGCGCGCTACGATACTACTACGACAGGAACCTCATGACGAAGGTACACGGCAAGCGCTACGCCTATAGATTCGACTTCCGTGCACTGGAGCAACTGCAGCAGACACAGCAGAGTGATTCCCAGTCCCGTCCACCCCCAGATCTCGCCTTCCTCAGCGCTGCTCTCAGCACCGCCTCCGTGTCCTCCCCAACTCACTATTGGTCCTCAGGGAATCCTGGTACACCTTCCCCGCGTCCATGGATGTAGGGGCCTCCCTCTCCCCTCATCCCTCCTTCCCATCTAGCTCTCACGTGCGTCCCTCGCCGGCATAAAATGTCGTGTAGAGGGGGTCACACGACGGAGGAAACGATCTCAGGTGACTGGGGTGTTCGCGGCCCCTGCGAAGGAGTTCTACCGGTGAAGAGCACCAGTAACTGTACCAGTGTTAGTACCAGTACCTGTACCAAGTACCAGTACCAAGTACCTGTGCCGAGCCTTACCACTCCTGTGATACCGCGAAGCGACCAAGTGATAGATAGCTAAGCCTTAGTATTGTTGTAATCAAAACGCGTCTTGTCTACCTCGCATCTTGCGTGTACCTCGCAACTTGCGTGTGCCTCGCAACTTGCGTGTACCTCGCATCTTGCGGAGACGGACCACCCATACGCTCCCCCTCCCACTCCCCTGGCACAGCCACTTCCCGGACACGGCCCACTGGCAGTACCGGGGACTTGCCACTACTACTACTACCGGGTACTGGGGGAGTGACACTACCAGGTACCGTGTATGTTGGAATTTGGAGCCCGGTACGTTGGACCTCTGTGTCAAGGGTGAGTCCTGACGCGTTAGCTTCTGTGATCTCTGATTGTGTTAGGTCCCGGAGGCCACTGACCGCGTCCTCACGGCCTCCCTGTACAAACTCACTCTTTTGTTTTATTTTGTAAATACATCTGTGATACTATTTATATATTTAAGATTTTTTTATCTTTTAGGACTTTGTATAATAAAATCTTTTGTAATTATATATTTTGTGGTTTTCATGTGCTGCCTTACATGACTTAATCTATTCAAAACGAAGAGTTATAAGGATTTAATGTTTGCTTAGTTTCTGGAATATATAAAGAAATTTTGTAATTTGAAGTTCCCAGCATAAAATATTTAGATTTAAAGAAGTTCAGAATAAAAAATAATATATAATTGTTGTTACAAAAGTTAGAAAACATATAAAAACAATAACATTACAAATGCTGATGACACCAACAATAATATTAAAGAGGAAAGTCAATATTTGGGCGTCATCGTGAAGTTTACAATGAAATAACAACTTGATGGATCTATGAGAACATATAGAAGCTGTACGGTAGTTCGATCCAATTGCATGGCTTCAGTATTTTCTCGCATTGGGGCTTATTCCAGAGGCATAAGACTGCGAAGATCAGTGCCCGTTTAGCCCTACAAGGGACAGGAAGGAGAATGAATATTACGTTACGAAACTCTCATATAACTTAAATGAACAAATTTTAATGTAATTTGTTTGAATTAATATATATCAAATTAATGGAATTGGTCAAATTTGTCTCTCATAACTTGTTTGGTGTTGGGAATAACAGTACCAAGGCGAGGCAGGAATAACGTGCCAGTATTGATTAATATATCTTGCTGTTGACCAAACCACACACTAGAAGGTGAAGGGACGACGACGTTTCGGTCCGTTCTGGACCATTTTCAAGTCGGTTGAGAATGGACTGATCGACTTGAGAATGGTCCAGGACGGACCGAAACGTCGTCGTCCCTTCACCTTCTAGTGTGTGGTCTGGTCAACATACTTTAGCCACGTTATTGTGACTCATCGCCTACATCTTGCTATTTCATCTAGTGCGCCACAATGTCTATGTTGTGTACCCCCAACGTAAACATTACGGTGGTCAAACTATGAGAACCACCTATACATACAAATGGGTCCCCTCGATCACTCACAAATTCACTTATAACTGATTTCTGATTGATTGTCCACGGACATATCACAAGTCGCTCACCCCAAACATGCAGAACAGCGCCACAAATCAACTGAGTTTTAATAATCCAACCCAACACGATATCTCACATTCAACCGCTCCAACACACACAAAAAGCGCTGCTAACGCGGGTATATAATAACCAGCTTACAAAATGCGTATCGCAAACACACGCGTAGATTCTCTACCTCCAGAATAACATCTGGAGGTAGAATAATATCTACCTCTACCTTCCAGAATGACACACACAGAGGCGAGGTGCAGACAAGTGAATTCTGTCCACACACACCTGCCTCTTTCGCATGAACCAGGGAATTTTCACGCTCACTTCGTTCCAATTGAGTGCTAAATGATGCATATGTTTGCTAAATATGCAATGACAAAAATTAGGGGGTTTTAGGAGAAGAAAATTCTTAACAAGTGTTCAGGAAAAACAAAAAAAAGTCTACCAGAATACTACCTAATAGCAAGTGCTTCATTCAGTCGTTGTCTATCTATCTATCCATCTATCTGTCTATCCTTCCATCTATCTATCCATTCAAATATCCATTTATCGTCTATCTATTTATCCAGCAAATTCATCTTATAATTTTCCATCCATAAGTCAATATGTCTATCCATCCGTCTATCTATCTATCCATCTATATGTCCATCTATCCATCCATCCATCTACCTATCCATCAATCTATCCATCGAAACACCCATCCATCTGTCTGTCCATCTATCCATATATCAGTTCATCTATCCATCTTTCTATTCATACATCTGAGCATCCATATATACATCCATTCATCTATCCATCTGTCTTTCTATATATCCATCTATCTATTCATCCATCTACCTATCCACCTATCAATCCGTCTATCCATCCATTTATCGACCCATCAATTTATCCGTCCATCTATCCACCCATCAATTTATCCGTCCATCTATCCACCCATCAATTAATCTATCCATCTATTCACCCATCAATTTATCCGTCCATCTATCCACCCATCAATTAATCTATCCATCTATCCACCCATCAATTTATCCGTCCTTCTAAAGATATATTCATCCATCTTTCCATCCGTCTATCAGTCCGTCTATCAATGCATTCATCTATTTATCTGTCCATGTACTTATCTATCCCTCAATCTACTCATCTATCGATCTATCCAACCATTTATCTCTGCATCGGACTCTGTCTTATCAACCATCTATCTATCTATCTATCCATCAATCTTTGCATGAATCTATCCATCCATCTCTCTACGTCCTCCCCCCCACCCATCCCCCACCCCTCATCCTTCACACTCACCCCACCCGTTCCTGCCCTTTCCCCTCGGTTCCTCCCCATCCCCTCCCTATCCCTCCCCTTCCCCTCCCGCCCTTCTCAACGTTCTCCCTCCCTCCCTCCCCCCTCCCTCCCCCCTCCCTCCCCCCTCCCTCCCCCCTCCCTCCCCCCTCCACCCCCATCTCCACCTTTCAGGCGCCCTCCCCCCCCTCTCCCCCCCAAAGGCTTAGCCCCTCTTCCCTTTCATAAAAAGAAATATAATTTTGTATTAAGGAGCAACGAAACTTCTCTTTGTAATAATGTGTTATGCTGATGACGTCAAAAAAATCTTGGGTCGTCTCCCCCAACATTTCAGTTTTGGCCAGAATTGAATCCGTGAGACTCGAATGGTTGAGGGGGGGGGGGAGCAGGGGTCCGGGAGAGGGTAAATAACTGTTACTGTTTCTTAAATCATTTTAATTTAGGTCTACCATGACCAGCCTATGTCTGTCCCGTACCACAGACCAGTCACCCTTACAAGTTTGGATAAGGCCGGCGCCATCCTTCCGCTCTCCAGCTGTGGACTATCAGGCATTACTTCTTATAGTATATAGAGATTACTAGAGGGTTACCCGGTGTTGCCCGGGTCTGTCTCTCTCTCTCTCCCATCTATCCATCCATCTAATTTGAATCCACACGTCTATCTATCCATCCACCTATTCATCTATCTATCTATCTATCCTTCCAACCTATCCGTCCATCTATCTATACATCTCTCTGCCCATCTATCCATATATCTGTCAATATATCTATATATCTATCCATCTATATATCAGTACATCTATCTATCCACATATCTGTCTACTTATCTATTCATCATTCTTTCCACCCATCCATATATCTATCCATCCACCTATTCATCTTTCTATTCATGTATCTATCAATCTATTCATTCATTTATGTGTCTATCTATCTACCCACCTATCCATCAATCTACTCACCTGTCTATCTCTCCATCCATCTATCCACCTATCCATCTATACATCAACCTCTTCATAATATCTATCCATTTATCTATCCATTCCCATTGTCAATTTGGGCTCAGTGTTAGTTACTGGGGTCAGTGTTAGTTACTGGGGTCAGTGTTAGTTACTGGGGTCAGTGTTAGTTACTGGGGTCAGTGTTAGTTACTGGGGTCAGTGCTAGTTACTGGGGTCAGTGTTAGTTACTGGGGGTCAGTGTTAGTTACTGGGGTCAGTGTTAGTTACTGGGGTCTGTGTTAGTTACTGGGGTCAGAGTTAGTTACTGGGGTCAGTGTTAGTTACTGGGGTCAGTGCTAGTTACTGGGGTCAGTGTTAGTTACTGGGGGTCAGTGTTAGTTACTGTGGTCTGTAATAGTTACTGGGGTCAGTGTTAGTTACTGTGGTCTGTAATAGTTACTGGGGTCAGTGTTAGTTACTGTGGTCTGTAATAGTTACTGGGGTCAGTGTTAGTTACTGTGGTCTGTAATAGTTACTGGGGGTCAGTGTAAGTTACTGGGGTCTGTAATAGTTACTGGGGTCTGTAATAGTTACTGGGGTCAGTGTTAGTTACTGGGGTCAGTGTTAGTTACTGTGGTCTGTAATAGTTACTGGGGTCAGAGTTAGTTACTGGGGTCTGTAATAGTTACTAGGGTCAGTGTTAGTTACTGGGGTCAGTGTAAGTTACTGGGGTCAGTGTAAGTTACTGGGGTAAGTGTAAGTTACTAGGATCAGTGTAAGTTACTGGGGTCAGTGTAAGTTACTGGGGTCAGTGGAAGTTACTGGGGTCATTGTAAGTTACTGGGATCAGTGTAAGTTACTAGGATCAGTGTAAGTTCCTGGGGTCAGTGTAAGTTACTGGGGTCAGTGTTAGTTACTGGGGTCAGTGGAAGTTACTGGGGTCAGTGTTAGTTACTGGGGTCTATAATAGTTACTCGGGTCAGTGGAAGTTACTGGGGTCAGTGTTAGTTACTGGGGTCAGTGTTAGTTACTGAGGTCAGTGTTAGTTACTGGGGTCTGTAATAGTTACTGGGGTCAGTGTTAGTTAATGGGGTCTGTAATAGTTACTGGGGTTAGTGTTAGTTACTGGGGTCATTGTAAGTTACTGGGGTCAGTGTTAGTTACTGGGGTCAGTGGAAGTTACTGGGGTCAGTGTAAGTTACTGGGGTCAGTGTAAGTTACTGAGGTTAATGTAAGCCACATCACCATCACCACACCACGAGATGGTGTGGTGATGGTGAGTAAGGATTATGTTATAAGTAGAGTTGTTGATTTTGATGGTGATAGTGGTGAGTAACAATTGTTGTTGTGATGATTGTGCCGAGTGTTAGGTATGAGGGTGAGTGAGGTGTGGTGAGTGTGAACAGGATGTGGTGGTGAGTGAAAGTCTGGTGAGTGGGGGAAAAAGAATGTTGTTATACGAAAAAAATGTTGGTGGTGGTGAGTGAATGTGAGTGAGATATAACGAGTGAAAGTTATAGTGACGAATTGATGTGAGTAAAAGCGTATAGAAGCTATAATACAAGACGGTGAGTATTTAAGGTGAGGAAAGAGCGTGAGTTAAATAATGGATAATTAACGATGCAAATAACAGGTTTTTAAAAGGCAGAGTAAATGGCAATTATCAGCAACTGGCAGGTTATCTTCTTGAGGTTATCTTGAGATAATTTCGGGCCTTAGCGTCCCCGCGGCCCGGTCCTCGACCAGGCCTCCTTTTTGTTACACACCCCCAGGAAGCAGCCCGTAGCAGCTGTCTAACTTCCAGGTACCTATTTACTCCTAGGTAAACAGGGGGCATCAGGGTGAAAGAAAATATGCCCATTTGTTTCCGCCTCCACCGGGGATCTTACCCGGAACCTTAGGTCTACGAATCCCGAGCGCTATCCACTCAGCTGTCAGACCCCAGGTAGGGGCAAATGGGGATTTGACTTGACTATTTGATGAGTCGAAAGAGTCTCAGCCGCGTCTGGGTAAGAGTTTTCTTCCTATTGATGAGTAGGTGGGTGCTGAACCGGCTGCTACGGTGGTGGGTTCACTCACAAGATGAGTAACGCTGTCCAATGGTCACTCACGCTCTACGGGGTAAATTATAATTGCTTTAGTGTGATGAACGGCAGGATGAATGAGATAGAAGGATGAGTCAGGCGGGAG
Organism: Procambarus clarkii; assembly: GCF_040958095.1. Taxonomy (NCBI): domain Eukaryota; kingdom Metazoa; phylum Arthropoda; class Malacostraca; order Decapoda; family Cambaridae; genus Procambarus; species Procambarus clarkii. The sequence continues at coordinate 35,537,917 of NC_091171.1, forward strand.
AAAGGTATGTGAGAGGTATTGTGGTGAGAGTTGCGAAGATGGGTGAGTGAATGAGTGGTGTGGGGGGGATGGTCCTGGGAAGGGGGTGTGGCAGAGTCTCCCAGACTCTCGGAGACTCAAAGGAAATATCAGTCCGTCTCGCAAGAATGTTGTCCGTCCCACCAACGTTGACGGCGTTCCTCTGTGCTCTTCCTGATGAGTAAGGAATGGACCTGGAGCCATATATTCCTCTTTACTCACACCAGCGTGTCCCATACCCAAACTAGGATGTCCCATACCCACACCGGCGTGTCCTATGCCCACACTAGGATGTCCCATACCCACACCGGCGTGCCCCATACCCAAACTAGGATGTCCCATACCCACACCATCGTATCTCATACCCACTTCAACAAAATGGGTGTTTAATCTCCCATTCCAGCAAGATGGGACAAGGGAGCCTCTCCTATTTACACCAATAGACGCGTACCAAGCAGCGATCTTAAACTTTGCTTCAGATATGTTTATGGAGATAACAGCAAACAGATAAGGAGGCTGCTCAATCTCCCAAGGAACCTAAGAAATGAGAACACTGCAGATGGTCTATTGACCCCATGCAAGGCAAGTCATATTCATGCCTTAACTACATTGAAATGCTAAACTAAAGCAAGGTGTTTGATTTAGTTC
>NC_091171.1:35543582-35597021 GCF_040958095.1 Procambarus clarkii
AGGATGAGGTAGAGCAGGGTGTCTCAAGGATGAGGTAGAGCAGGATGTCTCAAGGATGAGGTAGAGCAGGATGTCTCAAGGATGAGGTAGAGCAGGATGTCTCAAGGATGAGGTAGAGCAGGATGTCTCAAGGATGAGGCAGAGCAGGATGTCTCAAGGATGAGGTAGAGCAGGATGTCTCAAGGATGAGGCAGAGCAGGATGTTGGTGTTGTGTTGGAGTGATCCCTGGCATTCCCGTTATTAAGGATCCTTGTGACTCGGATGGTATGGTCCGCAAGTAGCTTGAGAGACGTTTTGGCATGGTTATCTCTCAAGAAAAAATATTTAGCTGGCGGGTACGGGTGACCTTCACACACGCGCATACACACACACTCACACACGCGCTCACACACACACGCACTCACACACGCGCACATACACGCAAAGTCCAGCGACCTTGAAACTCAGTTGCAACACATGGACGCGAATGAGGGAGAGTGAAGGGAGGGGATTGAGAGGAGAGTGAGAGGTAAAAAGAGAGAGAGAGAGACAGAGAGAGAGAGGGGGGGGAGGGAGAGATGGGGGAGAATGAGAGAACATAATTATTTCAAGCACGTTCATTTACTCGCTAATATCTAATGGTTCCCCTCTGTGTTGGTGACATCCGCCATGTTCAATAATCTCCCTACCTGCTACCCTGTGGTAGTGGGTGGAATATTCAGTGGCGGTGTCCAGGCCTTCTCTCAAAGGACATATCAACAAGTTACAAAGAGTGAAAAGGCACGCTATCAAACGGTTACCGGAATTAGACCGGGACTCATCCAGCATTTATGTCACCACTTACGAAACCGATTGTCTTTCCTTAATCGTGGCGCCTTTGTTTACATTTAATAAACGTTTACAGGTTTCGAGACTTCACATTTGCAGGGTTTTTATTATTATAAATATCCTCGTAGTGCTTTTGGAGCTTAAACTGTTCATAAATTTAAACAAAGTCATCCTTATTGGGGAAAGATGAACAGGTTTCTCATGTGGTTGGTTAAATGCTTGAAGATTTCTAGCTCTGGAGACGATTTATATAGAGAGGTTAAGAATGTCAGTATTTTCCACTCTGGAAGAAAGACAACGGAAAGCGTGAAAGAAACTTTCAAATGAATCAATTAAAATGAAAAGATGCATCAGAAAAATTTAATTGGTGGCACCAACTATTAATAGCGGATACACAAACCCCCCACACAATGAGTTACAGTTTGTAGATATAAAAGTGGAGAGAAGTTATGAATTACCTGTAGTCTATTTTGAGTCATATTTTCGCAGGCTAACCTGGGGCTCCTCTGGTGATTACTGGTCTATGATGTTTACCTTAATAACTTGCAGGAACCTAAAACAATTACCGAAAAGCTGATCCAGAAACTGCAGCTGGAACTAGTCAAGTTTAATCTTGAAAGCTTAAACCTTTGGTTTATATATATATATATATATTTCAAATATATTTTTTTTTGGTAGAAACCTAAAGCGTTGTTGATATCTGATGTTCACAAAGCCCAAACTTTTCAATTGGTATATTTTACACTTTCTAAAATATCTCTTATGCCAGTGTGTTGTAGAGAAGGAAAAGTTGTGCAGGTGAAATATAGCTGATTTTGAAGATGAATTTCTTGTTTATGTTATTTTTTCAGCGTTTAAGCAGTTTAACAAAACTGTATCCTACCACATGCCACCAGTACATGGTTGGTAGAGTATTGTGCTAGAAACTCCAGTTATGCTTTTGTTGTTGTAGGATTCCAAAATAGAATATGGGTTATGTACAGTTGCTAAGAAGCAACTGCCTAGGTGGTGCATGTGGATAGGCAGCAGTGCCTAAAGCATTCTCATCTGCAAGTTCTGCTGAAGGGTGTTGGCCAACCATGGCAGAAAGGAAAGTCTTGTGTAGGAGAACCACTGACCTATAGCATAGACTGTTGGAGTGCCAAGCCAGGCTACTAGGACTACTCCAACATTGTACCCCATGCTCAGTTCAAAGTTCCCAAACGAGGTTTCATGTTGTGTCGCCACTCCCTCTAGTAATTCCATGCTAGTGATTCCAACAGCTAGTGAGCATAATAATCATATCCTAGGCTGGCCTAGGCAGTAACAAACCCATTATTTGATCTTTGGCTTAAAAACTATCAACCTATGAAGGATAATTAAGGCCACCATAATATCTAACTGACCAGCCAGAATTATAGTTTAGTCCTGAATGTGGTACAGGACTAATTGTGTTTAAGCAAGACAAATAAAAAAAACAATACACCTCTCTGGGCATATATTTAAGCCTTCCAGTGGCGGGTGTTGTGTCTTTAGCAATCGAATGATGAATTGACACTCTTCCAATTGTACTACCTTGGGGTAGTTCCGGGGAATCAATGTCCACACAGCCCGGTCTTTGACCAGACCTCTTAGTTGGTGGTCTAGTCAACCAGGCTGTTAGACGGTGCTGCTCGCAGCGCCGTCTAACAACCTTCCAATTGGAAGACTCAATGACGTGAAAGACTGTCTGGCGTGTATTATTAGCATATTGCCAGCCCCCAGAGTAATCCCACGGGGATTTCAAAGTTACCGCAGTAATCAGGAAGTATCTCTCCCATCCTCGATGGGTATAGGCGTTTAGGTGCGTGGGAAGGGGAATAACAGAGGGAATAATCTGGCAATAAGGGAATGGGGGAAGAGATGGGGGCGAGGGGTCGCAGGAGTTGGATGGGAGTGGGGGGGGGGGGATAGAGGCCAAGGTCCTAAGGTCCCGCCTGCCGCATTCCTATACTTCCGCCCACGGTGGCCGGGAGACGCCCACGCCGCCCGCCTTAGTGTCGCCGCCGCCCCTAACACGCCCGCCTCGGGTTTCTGCCGCCCCCGTCCCCCGCTGGGCGACGCCGGTCACACGATGGAGGAAAACAAAGGCAGGGTGAAGGGTGACGGCCTGCAGGGATAGTAGTTGTTGTTGTTGTAGAAGTTGTTGTATTGGTAGTAGTAATAGCAGGTGTTGTAGTAGTTGTAGTAGTAGCTGCAGTTGTAGTATTATTATTAGCAATATCAGTAGTAGGAGTCCATGTTGTTGGTGCGATGAGTTGTAGTGGAAGATGATGACTTGAATGGTCATTGTTATTTTCATTATAATCATTTATCAGTTAACATGTCTCCTCCTTTAGCAGTTAACTAACGTTGCTCCTGTCATATAGCAATCTATCGTCTTTCGCAGGTAAATAACACCCACCCCATTAACACCAGATATCACCTATCTGTGATAGATAACTACGACTAGCCTCTCCTATCCCTACAAATATACACCATCTGTCAACACAATATTATTGCCCTCTATCCAAAGTCTCCTTTCTTACAGCAAGTGACAACCTTCGTCCCAACACCTTCTCAGAGCGCTGAAACACAAGCAAACAAACTAATCAACCCAGCGACATAAACAGCAAAACAAACAAAGGGGGGTGCTACTGGGAAGCGCAAACCATACACAAAAACAGAGGCTCCGCTCCCCCCCCCCCCCCCCGCTCCCCCCTCATCACAACAACAAAAAACCCCGACTCCGTCTCCGTAAGTCTGCGGACACGTGCAGGCTCCGTGACGGACCGACACAACTCCACAAAAACACACGTAACAAGGGAGACGCGTATACGTCCGTGTACGTGTTGGTCGTCGCGAGGGGTCGTGCAGCGTCGCCTACGTCCAGATGCATTCTGGTCCTGTGGGCGCATGCACCGAGTTACCCGCCCGTGTTCGTAATTTTCAAAGCGCCCAGTTTGCCTAACCAGAAGCGTGCGCACCTCAGCTACCCGCTTAACCTATCGAAGTCGATGCACATTGGTCTGAGGGAACGTCGATATTGCGATGTTTTTAGCGCAAATAAAGCACTGGAATTATGAAGCTGTGGTCAGTAGGGAGCTCCTTGTGTGTAGGGGTTTCAAACGCTGCTCGATTATCATGCGACACAACCAGCTGAGCTCTCACCCCTGCTTTGTTGTTGACATTTTGTTGTGGAACGTTAATTGATTCGTTAATGATGATCTACCTTTACTGACCTTGTAGTAACCAGTGGTTACCCTCTTATTCTTTTCTTATGTACTGGAACCGTGTACGATGTCTTCCACATCACTGGAAAGTGACTCGTTTGCAGTGAGGTGTTGTTAACATGAGTGTAGAGAGGTGGCTCAGTATCCCATCTGCTGCTTCTCCTCTCCGTATTCAGGATGAGACTCTGGCTAACCTCATGATCTGTGTCCTATTCAGCTCCTCCAGCGGTCTCTTCACTTCTGCTGGAAAAGTCCTGTTTCTCAAGATCCACTGGAAGTTCCGATTTTCTTGCAAATACTTTTAGAAATTTCTCATGTATGTGTTCATATACTTCCTTGTCAATTTGTGTGGAGCCACAGAATCTCTTTTCAAGTCTCATTTGCCTGTGCAATGACAGCTATTTTTCATTTGTTCCTTATGTAGTCCATCATTCCTTTTAGAAGACAAATCCCTGAGCGTTATTTCCAATTGTGTTTACTCCGAGGAAATGTCTCATTTTCTGTTAATCGTTGTTTTAACGGTAGTCTTTCTCTCGATTCTCTATTCCAGTCTTTGGCTGGTATTCATCAAGATCAAATAATCAAAGACTGGCACACAGTGGCAACTTATTCATATAGGCTGGAATTCCTCTTGCTGTCAGGTCCTCTTTTCGATAGACTAATATAGGTAAGGGAAGTCGACAAATTAGATCTTGCTGTCAGAAAATTTCTCACTGATGTCGTTACTAGTTTTTCTCTGTATATCGCCTTTCTTTTCCTGATATTCATTCTTATTTGCACCGGAGTTAAAAGCACCAGTGTCACTATGTTATTGGCTCATGATTCAACGACATCAGTCACTACATCATTGATGTTATTGGCACCTGATAACTTGACTCTATAATCACTAAAGCAGTGATAACACTGACTCCTAACTTTAAATCGAGAGAAAACAATCGGAGAGAAACTATGTAGTTAGGATGAAGGCTGTAACTCAATGAGTGATTCCAATAAGTAGATAAGACTGAACCTGAACAACAGGAAGGAAACTATCTGGAGAAACTGCCAAGCCATTACGACTATATAGCACTTATATAACATCAGGATAAGGATTTAGGATGGGACAGCGGGAAAGGAATGATGTCCAACCACTTAGATGGCCAGGGATTGAACGTCGACCTGCATGAAGCGAGACCGTCGCTCTACCATCCAGTCCCAAGAACCGCTAGGCAAAACAGGAGGAAGTAGGACCAGTTTTACCACGGGTACTGAAAGATATTGTCTCGCAATGGACTTCAATGCCCCACAGGAGAAGGGAGAGCTGCTGGAGAGTTGGAAAACGTGAGACTGAGTCACAAGAAACGGACAATACGAGCTCACCAATTGACAAGCATCACAATCAAAAGTCCACTACGGGCTCACCATAGCCCGTGCTACTTTGAACTTTTTGTTCAAAGTAGCAAATCTTAAACAACAACAACAACAACAGTATCACAGTCATGAACATCCAGCGCGTAGGGCGCTAGACAATATAATAGACTAATAAATGTTGGAGAAATAATTGATTTCGTAGGAGTTCATCATATCGATTCCTCCCTTTTGCCATTAGAGCTCCATAATTTTCTTTTAGAATAGGATCTTTAGAAAGCAAGTTTGCTTTTAGAATTTGCAGCGTCTCGATTTAGATGTCTCTAATTCGACATTTAGCATTGGCATTTTCTCATCCTAAAACCCATTTCTACTATTTTTTGCTACAATTACAGCCCCGTACAGAGAAGTTGTCCCCCACCCCTTCTGACAGACTCACTCACCCTCGCTGACAGACTCCCCCACCCCCTCTGACAGACTACCCCACCCCCTCTGACAGATTCCCCCACCCCACTCTGACAGACTCCCCCCACCCACTCTGACAGACTCCCCCACCTACTCTGACAGACTCCCCCCACCCACTCTGACAGACTCCCCCACCCACTCTGACAGACTCCCCCCACCCCTCTGACAGACTCCCCCAACCCCCTCTGACAGACTCCCCCACCCCCCTCTGACAGACTCCCCCACCCACTCTGACAGACTCCCCCCACCCCACTCTGACAGACTCCCCCACCCACTCTGACAGACTCCCCCCACCCCCCTCTGACAGACTCCCCCCACCCACTCTGACAGACTCCCCCCACCCACTCTGACAGACTCCCCCACCCCCCTCTGACAAACTCCCCCCACCCCCCTCTGACAGACTCCCCAACCCCCTCTGACAGACTCCCCCACCCACTCTGACAGACTCCCCCACCCACTCTGACAGACTCCCCCCACCCCCCCTCTGACAGACTCCCCCCACCCACTCTGACAGACTCCCCCACCCCCCTCTGACAGACTCCCCCCACCCCACTCTGACAGACTCCCCCCACCCACTCTGACAGACTCCCCCACCCCCCTCTGACAGACTCCCCCCACCCACTCTGACAGACTCCCCCCACCCACGCTGACAGACTCACCCCCGCCCACTCTGACAGACTCCCCCCACCCACGCTGACAGACTCACCCCCACCCTCCACGATCAGCTCTACCCCCCCCCCCACCCTCCATTCCCCACATGTACAGCACTCAGGAGTTTTAGACACATTTTAGAGCCTCGTGTCAAGGCCACGATGGAGCTTACAAAAACAATGACGGTCATGTTCCCTCCTACATGTGACCAGATCAGTATGTTGATGCTACTGACTGTTGTCGTTGATGCTACTGTTGACTGTTGTCGTTGATGGTACTGTTGACTGTTGTCGTTGATGCTACTAACTGTTGTCGTTGATGGTACTGCTGACTGTTGTCGTTGATGCTACTGACTGTTGTCGTTGATGCTACTGACTGTTGTCGTTGATGCTACTAACTGTTGTCGTTGATGCTACTGACTGTTGTCGTTGATGCTACTGACTGTTGTCGTTGATGCTACTGACTGTTGTCGTTGATGCTACTGACTGTTGTCGTTGATGCTACTAAATGTTGTCGTTGATGCTACTAAATGTTGTCGTTGATGCTACTGACTGTTGTCGTTGATGCTACTAACTGTTGTCGTTGATGCTACTGACTGTTGTCGTTGATGCTACTAACTGTTGTCGTTGATGCTACTAAATGTTGTCGTTGATGCTACTGACTGTTGTCGTTGATGCTACTAACTGTTGTCGTTGATGCTACTGACTGTTGTCGTTGATGCTACTAACTGTTGTCGTTGATGCTACTGACTGTTGTCGTTGATGCTACTGACTGTTGTCGTTGATGCTACTGACTGTTGTCGTTGATGCTACTGACTGTTGTCGTTGATGAAACTCCTGACTGTTGCCATTGATAGTACTGGTGTCATTTATGGTACTGCTGCCTGTTGACATTGATGGTACTCTTGGTACAGTTGTCATTGATGGTACTGATGTCACTGATAGTACTGTTGTCATTGATAGTACTGTTGGTACTATTCTCATTGATGATACTGTTGGTACTGTTGTTATTGATGGGGCTGTTGGTGCTGTTGCCCTTGATAGTACTGTTGGAACTGTTGTCATTGATGGTACTGTTGGCATTGTCGTCATTGAAAGTACTGTTGGTACAGTTGGCATTGATAATAGTGTTGTCAATATTGCAAATGTTGCCAAAGGGAAGCTTAACACCACAAAGAGGGAGTTTAACACCACATGGGGAGCTTAACATCACAAAGAGGGAGTTTAACTCCACATGGGGGTGCTTAGAACCACATGGGGGAACTTAACACCACATGGGGGTGCTTAACACCACATGGGGGAACTTAACACCACATGGGGGTGCTTAACACCCTACATGGAGTCACGAGAGGAGGAACCAGGTGGTGTGAGGGGGGGGGGGTCGTGGGGGGTCGTTTGAGGGGGGAGGCCCATAAATCCCTAACACATTTGACCTGTGTATTACTACGAGTCATGATACATGTTCTCCACGTATCTCTCCCTCCATCCCTCCCTATTTCCTTCCCTCCCTTTTTCTTCCCCTCATTCACTATTTTCTTCCCTCTTTCTTCCCTTCATTCGCTATTTTCCTTCCTCTCTCTTCCCCTCATTCAATATTTTCTTTCCTCATTCTTCCCCCTCTGATCTGTTGCCACCAGAGGCGGCTAGTTTATTGTGCACCCCATACTCATCCTGTGAGCGGTAGCGCAAAAAAGGATAACAGAGGGCACAAAAGGTCTTTATTAGACCTCAACGGTGATTATTACATTAACAATTACATCTATTCTACACACCTTGTATTTATAATATCATCTAGTTACATATGTTCAATTTCAGTAGTTATATATTTGCAATTAAACATTATACTTTAATGGTAGATGTTTACGGTAGATGTTTCCCCCATTCTCTTTAATTCCTTGTTCATTCTATTTCACAGTCTCTTACATGATACCTTTACTCCGTCTGTCACACTCTCTCTCTCCACTCCCTCACTATGTTCTTCTTCCCTCTCTCCCTCCTTCCCTCTCATTCACATTCTTCCTCCTCCCCCCCCCCCTCACCTCTCACTATACTCTCCCTCCCTCCCTTCCTCTCACCTAATTATTGTCACGTGTGTGGTGCTCCCCCTGTCTCTGTTTACGTCCCCTCACTCTGGGCGTTGGTGTGGGAGGAGGGAGTTGGTGTGGCAGGGAGGGAGGGAGGGAGGGAGTTGGTGTGGCAGGGAGGGAGGGAGGGAGTTGGTGTGGCAGGGAGGGAGGGAGAGAGTTGGTGAAGGGACGGTTCTGTAGTATTCACAACAAAACAAAAAGTCTGCTGATTTAATACATAAGAACCGCCCCAATAAACAATACAACCTCTCCTTAAAGCTGCTACGGGCTCGCCATAACCCGCGCTACTTGGAACTTTTTGGTCCAAGTAGATGAATCTAGCACAACATCCTAAAGCTAAACTAGTGTACCAATTTACATGCCCCAATGAACGCTGTCACCTTCGATCTGCTTATAACTGACCTGCCATCTACAAGCTGGTGCCCCTAGAAACCATATGCCAGGTGTATATAACACAACACTCACTATTATTTGCTAGTAGATAATACAACAATCCTGGCATCCACCGCTGATCAAAGAAGATTGCAAATCCTGGAAGCTGTACTCAGAGGAGAAAAACGATCCATCCTAAATATATAGAATAACGACTTCGTTACTTTGCCTTCACTCATATCCAGATCTCGCCACACAACATCAGATAACGACGACATCTCTACCAAATTCTCCCCGCCCACCGCCTTACCCATTGTTTGATTGGCATCCTTCCCCATCATTCCCTTATTCCTTACCTTACGTTTGTTTGCCTCTATATTCCTTCGACCCTTTATCTCATCCCTATAACTTTACCTCTTCCGCATGTGGATTTAACCAAAAAATTGCAGCTTGTGTATTTATTCTCTATCTGAAGACGTTTCAGAGTGGAACGAAATGTTGTAGAAAATAACTCCTTCAATAATTGCCGGTTTTTTAATCATGAACTTCGGTAACTTCATTGCTCGTCTTAATCCCGGCACTAACAAAATAGAAGCATAGAAAGCCTAATATACTATAAGATCAACAACAACAACAACAACACCAGCAAAGCAGTCATATTAAACCAAATATGCTTATGGGAACGCCTGCTGCCCAAATGTACAAAGTGAATCTGCAACAGGGTGGAAGCAGACCAATATGGACTGCATGGGCTGCACTGCAGGAGCTGCAAGGGCTGCACTGCAGGAGCTGCAAGGGCTGGCACGCAAGACAAAATTATCACAGTTAATGACATGATCAAGAGGAGCCTTGCCTCGATCAACTCAGTGCCCAGCAGAGAGAGAACCTCACATCCTAACGGCCAAAAAATCAGGCGATCCCACACTTCGCCCAGATGGCATCACAATATATCCCAGGGAGAGGGGCAAACAGCTGGAGTGGAACTACGCATGTGTATCCACCCTGGCTGACACCTATATACACCTCTGTGCCGATCAAGCAAGTGATGTGGCCAACCACAAGGAAACAGCAAAATCAATCAAGTTCAGGCAACTGGAAAGTCAATACACCTTTGTTCCGATAGAATCTGAGACACTCGGCCCCTGAGGAAGGAGGGCCTTGCGACTTTCTTAAAGATTTAGGTTCCAGGCTCGTTGATATCACCAAAGACCCAAGGGCTGCCAATCCTGTTTCAGCGCCTCAGTGTGGCGATCGAGAGGGACAACGCCTGCAGCATCCTTGATTCCTGACCAGAAGCAGAGGAGCTCCAATTAATGCATAACTCTTAAGCGCTCGAGCATTGTATTCACCAGTGTACAACTTATAACCATGAAATATCTTAAAAAGCACACCAAAACACAATGGAATGTGGTTTAAGACAAAAGAACGTGGAAATTGAATTGGAGGGGAACCAATCCCCTCTACTGCGTTGTGTGTGCTTTTCTCCGAGGTCATGGGTCCCCTTCAACCAGCCAGAGGTGGTACCCCCTAGTATATGTTTTTATGTTTTTAATATATATATATATGTATATATATATATATATATATATATATATATATATATATATATATATATATATATATATATATATATATATATATTCAGTATATGCATACATATAGATCATCAGTGACAGCAGTGGTAAACGCATAAATAATCAGTAATAGACGCACATATATATATAATCAGTGATGGATGCACTGATAGATTAGGCGAGCTGTTTGGGTTGGCACGTTTCTGGCTAGACAAAACAGTTGCATTTTTAACGGAATAGCAAATCGAGAGAACGTTGCTGTAACGTCCACATTATAGTGGCAATATATTCTGTAATCGCCACGGCGATGATTTCTGGGAACTACTCACCAAAGACGAGAGTGTTATCTCAGCCTTCCAGGAAATACAGTGTTATCACTTCTCGATTAGCCCGAGAGGACGCTTGCTGACACGGTTGATAAGTCCCTCACAACACAGGTGAGTACCAACCATATGAGGAGCTGGTAAATATGATGGATAGCACTCTACAGGTTCCCACTGATACTCTCTCCCAGAGACATCGTCTGACTTAACCCATACGAGGTGTGCTGGTGAGAGTGTTTGGTGGGTAGTGTGATTATTACCAGGAGGAAGGGGCACTCGAATCACAACGTGCGTGGAAGGGGAGCCCAACGTACGTGGAAGGGGAGCCCAACGTACGTGGAAGGGGAGCCCAACGTACGTGGAAGGGGAGCCCAACGTACGTGGAAGGGAAGCCCAACGTACGTGGAAGGGAAGCCCAACGTACGTGGAAGGGAAGCCCAACGTACGTGGAAGGGGAGCCCAACGCGCGTGGAAGGGGAGCCCAGAGACACTCCCGCCATGAAGTATGCTGATGCCCCCTGATGGAGGTCGGAACGAGCCCCCGAACCTCAGCAGCACCAGCGGCACCAGCAGACAGCATCCAAGAGAAGACAAGGAACACAGAACAGAACAAATCAGTCGGGTGCCTGAGGACAGAACCCCCAACACCAGTCATCAACACCTTGCAGAAGCATATATGATCCCTTCCGGCGAGGTCAACAGCATGGTTGGGGGGAGGAGAGAAGGGAGGGGGTTAGCTTGGGGGGTGGGAGGAAAGGAAGCAGGTCGGGCAGGATTCCCCCCCTCCCCTTCGTGCCCTGTGGTTTTAATTGCCCCTTAGTGCCTGAGTGCAGTTATATCACCTCCTGGACCCTCAAAGTGCCGTCACTGTGGGGGGCAGAGGGGTGGTGGGGAGGGGGGAAAGGGGGGGGGGGGAAAGGGGGGGGGGAAAGGGGGGGGGAAGGATCCTAATGACTACTTCCTTGCCCTGAGGGGAAGGGGTGGAAGGAGTCAACTTACAGGCGTCACTACAAGGGCTGTCTGGTTGCAGGTTCAGGGGCAGAAATCAAGTATTTACCCATCTGCCGACGAAACCTGTACATCTTTCTTCGATCACGGCAGCTGAGTCAGGATTCACTATACGGTAAACATGGCTCTCGCAACTTCCCATCCCGAAGTTATCATCGTTATTAACAACCTCGTAGCGCTTCGGAGTTCGTAAACTGTTCATTAAATGTCAACTATACCGCCATGATTGGTGAAAGATGTACGGGTTTCGTAAGTGGACACTTCAGGCTTGATGAATCCTGGTTTAGGATATGTGTGAAGAGAATGCCAGTATGACAATATAGATTTTGGGGATATGAGGACAAGGAGCTGGGATATAAGGACAAGGAGCTGGGATATGAGGACAAGGAGCTGGGATATAAGGACAATGAGCTGGGATATGAGGACAAGGAGCTGGGATATAAGGACAAGGAGCTGGGATATGAGAACAAGGAGCTGGGATATGCGGACAAGGAGCTGGGATATGAGGACAAGGAGCTGGGATATAAGGACAAGGAGCTGGGATATAAGGACAAGGAGCTGGGATATGAGGACAAGGAGCTGGGATATAAGGACAAGGAGCTGGGATATGAGGACAAGGAGCTGGGATATGAGGACAAGGAGCTGGGATACGAGGACGAGAAGCTGGGATATGAGGACAAAGAGCTGGGATATGAGGACAAGGAGCTGGGATATGAGGACAAGGAGCTGGGATATGAGGACAAGGAGCTGGGATATGAGGACAAGGAGCTGGGATATGAGGACAAGGAGCTGGGATATGAGGACAAGAGCTGGGATATGAGGACAAGGAGCTGGGATATGAGGACAAGGAGCTGGGATATGAGGACAAGGAGCTGGGATATGAGGACAAGGAGCTGGGATATGAGGACAAGGAGCTGGGATATGAGGACAAGGAGCTGGGATATGAGGACAAGGAGCTGGGATATGAGGACAAGGAGCTGGGATATGAGGACAAGGAGCTGGGATATGAGGACAAAGAGCTGGGATATGAGGACAAGGAGCTGGGATATGAGGACAAGGAGCTGGGATATAAGGACAAGGAGCTGGGATATGAGGACAAGGAGCTGGGATATGAGGACAAGGAGCTGGGATATGAGGACAAGAAGCTGGGATATAAGGACAAGGAGCTGGGATATGAGGACAAGGAGCTGGGATATGAGGACAAGGAGCTGGGATATGAGGACAAGGAGCTGGGATATGAGGACAAGGAGCTGGGATATGAGGACAAAGAGCTGGGATATGAGGACAAGGAGCTGGGATATGAGGACAAGGAGCTGGGATATAAGGACAAGGAGCTGGGATATGAGGACAAGGAGCTGGGATATGAGGACAAGGAGCTGGGATATGAGGACAAGAAGCTGGGATATAAGGACAAGGAGCTGGGATATGAGGACAAGGAGCTGGGATATGAGGACAAGGAGCTGGGATATGAGGACAAGAAGCTGGGATATAAGGACAAGGAGCTGGGATATGAGGACAAGGAGCTGGGATACGAGGACAAGGAGCTGGGATATGAGGACAAGGAGCTGGGATATGAGGACAAGGAGCTGGGATATGAGGACAAGGAGCTGGGATATGAGGACAAGGAGCTGGGATATGAGGATGTAGTAAAGCAACTTTGCCCATCAGGAATCGAAGCGCTGTCTCTACAAAGAAGCGTTGGCGATGCTGTATCGACTAATTCACATCGACAGGTATGAAGACATCTGACACTCTCAGCCTCCCATTGTCACTCTCCCACTGTTACCCTTCCCAATATCCTACTCCCACGTCACTCTCCCACTGTCACCTTCCCAATATCCTACTCCCACGTCACTCTTCCACTGTCACCTTCCCAATATCCTACTCCCACGTCACTCTCCCACTGTCACCTTCCCAATATCCTACTCCCACGTCACTCTCCCACTGTCACCTTCCCAACATCCTACTCCCACGTCACTCTTCCACTGTCACCTTCCCAATATCCTACTCCCACGTCACTCTCCCACTGTCACCTTCCCAATATCCTACTCCCACGTCACTCTTCCACTGTCATCTTCCCAATATCCTACTCCCACGTCACTCTTCCACTGTCACCTTCCCAATATCCTACTCCCACGTCACTCTCCCACTGTCACCTTCCCAATATCCTACTCCCACGTCACTCTCCCACTGTCACCTTCCCAATATCCTACTCCCACGTCACTCTTCCACTGTCACCTTCCCAATATCCTACTCCCACGTCACTCTTCCACTGTCACCTTCCCAATATCCTACTCCCACGTCACTCTCCCACTGTCACCTTCCCAATATCCTACTCCCACGTCACTCTTCCACTGTCACCTTCCCAATATCCTACTCCCACGTCACTCTCCCACTGTCACCCTCCGACCTCTTTCCCCACTTGTTTTCCTCCGAGTTTTTTTTATTATTATTATTTTCTACCACAGACGTGGCCACACATTTACAATGCTAACCAGCATATATACATTTTCTTCTGTTCTCCATGGACAGGGTGAGAGAAGTGTTAAACATATAGTTCAGGGATTTATTGATCAATTAACCACAGAAGGTGATTGTAGTGCATTTAAAATGCTAATCTAACCTACATACATAAATACATAGATACACAGATTTACGTCTGCCCTGTCTCGATGTGTTCGATGTGTCTGTTATATAGTGTCATTAATATGCATTTACAAAGGTAAAATGCAAATCTGACCAGCTTCCACATATCCTATATACACATACATATAAAAATATATCTATATATATCTATATGCAGTTGTGTCTCTCCTACAGCTGGGTGGACAGTGCTTCGGATTCGTAATCCTGAGGTTCCGGGTTCGATCCCCCGGTGGAGGTGGAGACAAATGGGCAACAATGTTTCTTTCACCCTGATGCCCCTGTTACCTAACAGTAAATAGGTACCTGGGAGTCAGACAGCTGATACGGGCTGCTTCCTGGGGCTGGTGGCCTGGTCGAGGACCGGGCCGCGGAGACACTAAGCCCCGAAATCATCTCAAGATAACCTCAAGAAGATACTCTTACATGGTAAGCTAGCTGATATAGAAACTAGTATGTTATTAAGCGCTTAACCACTGAAGGCGATTAAGAATCCTTTTCAAACTCAGGTTATATAGTTACATCACATACATTGTATAATTGATATATTACATGGTACAATCTTGGGTACAAGTCCAATATATCATCAAGTGTTCCAATATTCATATAGAATTTACAAATTTCAGTGTACCTCAGCCGAGGAGGGCGAAAGTCAGTCATTATGTGACATTCTACAGTATTATGTTGAAGGGAGTGTATGTTTTCACTTTCACAAAGTTGACACATTGTGTATTCTACACTTTCAGAAAGTTGACACATGGTGTATTCTACACTTTCAGAAAGTTGACACATTGTGTATTCTAAACTTTCAGAAAGTTGACACATGGTGTATTCTACACTTTCAGAAAGTTGACACATTGTGTATTCTAAACTTTCAGAAAGTTGACACATTGTGTATTCTAAACTTTCAGAAAGTTGACACATTGTGTATTCTACACTTTCACAAAGTTGACACATGGTGTATTAGACATTTGGGTTTTGAGAAAGCTGCCAGATACGTTCATATCCCAGGCGTATTCTGGATACTAAAACATCACATTGCCGAGTTCTTGCCCTATTAGTCCCATATGTGAATGAAATCGCCACATCCCCCCCATTGCTCTCATTTAACTGCCCTTCTCTCCCATTTCTTCCCCTATTTTCCCCTCAAACAAGCTCGTAACGTTTAATTATGTCTTAAAACACAGGCTAGTAGGTTCATCCTTTTGGTAAACGAGATATTATCAACGTCGAGGACCGGGCCGCGGGGACACTAAAGCCCCGAAATCATCTCAAGATAACGTGTTTGGGCGTGTTAAGACATTTTGTGTTCATCAGTGAGAACTAATGGGCTATTGGTGTGTGTGTGTGTGTGTGTGTGTGTGTGTGTGTGTGTGTGTGTGTGTGTGTGTGCGTGTGTGTGTGTGTGTGTGTGTGTGTGTGTGTGTGTGTGTGTGTGTGTGTGTGTGTGTGTGTGTGTGTGTGAAGCGGATCTTTCTCAACAACTGGCCTTATCATTTTTATATTTGCTTCGTTTCCAGAAAACTTATAAATATTTTTTTCTTTTGTATTTATCAGTCATCTCACGTCATGATAGTCGTTATCGCTGTAAACGACACCTAACAAGGACACCCAACAAGGACACCCCACAAGGACGCCCAACACGGATATCCAACAAGGACACCCCAACACGGACACCCCAACACGGACACCCCAACAAGGACACCCCACCAAGGACACCCAACAAGGACGCCCAACACGGACGCCCAACACGGACACCCAAACAAGGACACCCCACCAAGGACACCCCACCAAGGACACCCCACCAAGGACACCCCAACAAGGACACCCCACCAAGGACACCCCACCAAGGACACCCAACAAGGACACCCAACACGGACACCCAACACGGACAACCCAACAAGGACACCCCACCAAGGACACCCAACAAGGACACCCAACACGGACACCCAACACGGACACTCAACACGGACACCCCAACAAGGACACCCCACCAAGGACACCCCACCAAGGACACCCCAACAAGGACTCCCCAACAAATACACCCCAACAAATACACCCCAACAAGGACTCCCCAAAAAGTATTTACAATTTGAAGTTAAGGAATTCAGTGACTGGTAATAACTCCATACAGTCTTGTACTTCCCGCCAATGAACATTAAGGAGCTGAAATTGACAAATCCAATTTTGTTTTGCTCAATTTTGCGTGCTCTTTGGTTGCCAATTTCTTCATTCTTAGTGCCGATGGTGGCTACACCCACCCTAACCTAACCCAACCCCAGTCTTCCCCAACCTAACCTAACCCAACCCAGCCTTTCCTAACCTAACCTAACCTAACCCAGCCTTCCCCAACCTAACCTAACCCAACCCAGCCTTTCCTAACCTAACCTAACCCAACCCCAGTCTTCCCCAACCTAACCTAACCCAACCCAGCCTTTCCTAACCTAACCTAACCTAACCCAGCCTTCCCCAACCTAACCTAACCCAACCCAATCTTCCCCAACCTAACCTAACCCAACCCCAGTCTTCCCCAACCTAACCTAACCCAACCCAGCCTTCCCCAACCTAACCTAACCCAACCCCAGTCTTCCCTACCCCTAATCTAACCTAATCCAACCCAACGGGTCTAAAAAACAGCCAAAACTCTGGCAAATAGGTACTAATTTAACCATACATTACATATACGGTTTTAATCATCAAAAAACGAGCCTTGTCGGGTATCGTGTGTAGGAGTTCACGCCACACACCTGCCACAATACACCGCCCCACACCTGTCACAATACACCGTCACACACCTGCCACAATACACCGCCACACACCTGTCACAATACACCGTCACACACCTGTCACAATACACCGTCACACACCTGTCACAATACACCGCCACACACCTGTCACAATACACCGCCACACACCTGTCACAATACACCGTCACACACCTGTCACAATACACCGCCCCACACCTGTCACAATACACCGTCACACACCTGCCACAATACACCGCCACACACCTGTCACAATACACCGCCACACACCTGTCACAATACACCGTCACACACCTGTCACAATACACCGCCACACACCTGTCACAATACACCGCCACACACCTGCCACAATACACCGCCACACACCTGTCACAATACACCGCCATTAGACCCACCCTTTTCGAGAAGCGCCGCGCTTCTAAATGTCAGTTGTCTCTGGTTTGATTATTCGGTATTTTTTTTTGCCTCTTCCAGCAAGGTAAACAGTGTTGCGTTTTGACTCATATGCGGAAAGTGAGAGAAGGGAGGAGGGATAGGATGGAAGGTTGTAGGATAGAGGGGAGGGGGGGAGGGAGGAGGGATAGGATGGGAGGTTGTAGGATAGAGGGGAGGGGGGGAAGGGAGGAGGGATGGGATGGGAGGTTGTAGGATAGAGGGGAGGGGGGGAGGGAGGAGGGATAGGATGGGAGGTTGTAGGATAGAGGGGAGGGGGGGAAGGGAGGAGGGATGGGATGGGAGGTTGTAGGATAGAGGGGAGGGGGGGAGGGAGGAGGGATGGGATGGGAGGTTGTAGGATAGAGGGGAGGGGGGGAGGGAGGAGGGATAGGATGGAAGGTTGTAGGATAGAGGGGAGGGGGGGAGGGAGGAGGGATAGGATGGGAGGTTGTAGGATAGAGGGGAGGGGGGGAGGGAGGAGGGATGGGATGGGAGGTTGTAGGATAGAGGGGAGGGGGGGAGGGAGGAGGGATAGGATGGGAGGTTGTAGGATAGAGGGGAGGGTATATCGTAGGTGGGGAAAGGATATGAAGGAACAGGAGACCAGACATGGAAAAGAAAGAGTTGTTGTTGTTTAAGATTCGCTACCTGGAACAAAATAATTCCAAGCAGCACGGGCTATGGTGAGCCCGAAGTGCACTTGAATATAAAACAAGTAGAGGTATCCGGGGTTCACACTCTGCCTACAGAAATTCACACCAGCACAGACAGAAGCAACCCCCTTCATAAACAAGTACAAAATAAAGTCAATAATCATTCTTAAATAATTTAAATAATTTAAATTTAAATAATAGATTTAAACTATTTCACACAGATAGATATATTAGACGAGGAGGTGGAGTAGCCATATATGTTAGGGACAATTTGAAATGTAGTCTCAAAGAGGGAATCAAAACAGAGCCACACACAGAAACTATTTGGATTGAATTAAACGAAAAAGCTAATAATATTATAATAGGAGTAATATATAGGCCACCAAATTTAGACAGAATGGAAGCAAAGCATCTATGGGATGAAATATCTAGAGCATCTAGATCTAACAGTATTTATGTCATGGGTGACTTTAATTTTAGCGGAATAAACTGGTTGAACAAAACAGGGAATAGTGAAGCAGAAGATTTTCTAGAATTAATTGACGATTGCTTTCTTACGCAACACATTAAGGAACCAACACGGGAAAATAATATTTTAGATTTAGTGTTAACTAACAGGGAAACGCAAATTAATGACATCGAAATAGGGAGTGAGCTAGGGAGCAGTGATCACAAAGAAATCAGATTTAGCATAGAATGGAATAGACCAGTAGGAGAAAATTCTGTTAAAGTGCCAGATTTTCGAAAAGCTGATTTTAATAGCCTAAGAAATTTTTTGGGTCAAATTGATTGGAATGGCTTGGGTATGGGGTGTGGGCCGGTCTTGGAGCGAGACATGAACCCAGCGATAGGTGACTTAAATGGGGATTTCGATGTGGATTCAATATATAACTTATTTAAGAATATTCTAAACAAAGCACAGGAACGTAGTATACCATACAAATTGAATAGATCGTATACTAATGACCCAAAGTGGATAACAAAGAATTTGAAGAACCTTATAGGTAAAAAGAGAGCTTGGTACAAAAGGATTAAAAATGGGGAGGTCACTTTAGAACAGGAATTCGTACAACTGGTTAGAAATGTTAAAAAAGAGATAAGGAAAGCAAAAAGAAACTATGAAGTTCGCATAGCAGGGCAAGCAAAGACAAATCCTAAAGGGTTTTTTCAGTTATATCGTACTAAGACTAGGGAAAGGATAGGTCCATTAAAAACTGAGACAGGTCAAATAACAGATAGTGATGAAGAGATGAGTAGTATTTTTAATAAATATTTTGTATCTGTATTTACTAAAGAGGAACTTAACAATATGCCTTCAGCCGAACAAGTCTATGTGGGTGGGGACGAGGACAGGTTGACGAGTTTAGCAGTTACCAGGGAGGATGTTCTTAAACAAATAGTAAAACTCAAACCAAACAAATCCTCAGGGCCGGATGAAGTGTTTACCAGGGTGCTTAAAGAATGCAAAGAGGAGCTTTGTGACCCACTGTCAACCATATTTAATAAATCAATAGAGTCAGGCAGAGTGCCAGAGTTTTGGAAAGTTGCTAATGTGATACCAGTTTTTAAGAAAGGAGATAGATCACTTGCGTCTAACTATCGACCAATTAGCCTAACGTCTATTGTGGGAAAGTTACTCGAATCTATAATAGCAAATAAAATTCGTCTTCATCTTGAAAAACATAAATTAATAATTGAGTCGCAACATGGTTTTATAAATGGCCGTTCATGTTTAACAAATTTGTTATCTTTTTATTCTAGCATTGTTGAGGCAGTTGATAGTGGTAAGGATTGCGATGTTGTATACCTTGACTTTAGCAAAGCTTTTGATACAGTGCCACATGAAAGACTGATTAAAAAAATAGAGTCTCATGGTATTGGGGGTGCTATATTAAGCTGGATTAGGGCATGGCTATACCAAAGGAAACAGAGAGTTAGTATAAATGGAATCAAGTCAGAGTGGGAAAATGTTGTAAGTGGAGTGCCTCAAGGCTCTGTCCTGGGACCTCTGTTGTTTATAATATATATAAATGATTTAGATTCAGGTTTGAGTAGCAACATTTGCAAATTTGCCGATGATACGAAAATCGGTAGGGAAATTAATTCGGAGGAGGACTCACTATCACTTCAAGTTGATCTAGATAGGGTTTTGAAATGGTCAAAGGATTGGCAGATGCAGTTTAATGCTGACAAATGTAAAGTTCTGAGGTTAGGTAATGATGATAGAGTTACAAGATACGAGCTAGATGGTGTTGTGATTGCGAAGTCGGATTGCGAAAGGGATCTGGGAGTTATGATTAGTAAGAATTTAAAACAAAAGGATCAATGCATAAATGTTCGTAATAAGGCAAATCGGACACTTGGATTTATTAATCGCAGCGTTAGTAACAAGACACCTGGTGTGGTTCTCAAGCTATATCTTGCTCTAGTTAGGCCCCATTTAGATTATGCAGTTCAGTTTTGGTCGCCATATTATAGAATGGATATAAATTCACTTGAACGTGTCCAGCGTAGGATGACTAAGTTAATTCCCCAAATTAGAAATCTTTCATATGAAGAAAGATTAACAAAGCTTAAGTTGCATTCACTGGAAAGGCGAAGAGTTAGGGGTGACATGATAGAGGTTTACAAGTGGATGAATGGACATAACCGGGGGGATATTAATAGGGTATTAAAAGTATCAACACAGGACAGAACACGAAACAATGGATATAAATTGGATAAGTTTAGATTTAGGAAAGACTTGGGTAAATACTGGTTCAGTAACAGGGTTGTTGATTTGTGGAACCAATTGCCGCGTAACATTGTGGAGGTGGGGTCCCTCGATTGTTTCAAGCACGGGTTGGACAAGTATATGAGTGGGATTGGGTGGTTATAGAATAGGAGCTGCCTCGTATGGGCCAATAGGCCTTCTGCAGTTACCTTTGTTCTTATGTTCTTCTTATGTTCTTATTCGGAAAAGTACGCAACAGGACTCATCAAACATTTTCACAATCACTTACGAAACCCGTACATCTCTCCTTATTCATGGATGAATGTTTAACATTTATTAGAGAGTTTACGAGCTTTGAAACTTCACAACCCGAGGTTATTATTGTTATAAACAACCTCGTAGAGTGCTTAGGAACTCGTAGAGTGCTTAGGAACTCGTAGAGTGCTTAGGAACTCGTAGAGTGCTTAGGAACTCGTAGAGTGCTTAGGAGCTCGTAGAGTGCTTAGGAACTCGTAGAGTGCTTAGGAACTCGTAGAGTGCTTAGGAACTCGTAGAGTGCTTAGGAACTCGTAGAGTGCTTAGGAACTCGTAGAGTGCTTAGGAACTCGTAGAGTGCTTAGGAACTCGTAGAGTGCTTAGGAACTCGTAGAGTGCTTAGGAGCTCGTAGAGTGCTTAGGAGCTCGTAGAGTGCTTATTAGCTCATAGAGTGCTTAGGAGCTCGTAGAGTGCTTAGGAGCTCGTAGAGTGCTTAGGAGCTCGTAGAGTGCTTAGGAACTCGTAGAGTGCTTAGGAACTCGTAGAGTGCTTAGGAACTCGTAGAGTGCTTAGGAACTCGTAGAGTGCTGAGGAACTCGTAGAGTGCTGAGGAACTCGTAGAGTGCTTAGGAACTCGTAGAGTGCTTAGGAACTCGTAGAGTGCTTAGGAACTCATAGAGTGCTTAGGAACTCATAGAGTGCTTAGGAACTCATAGAGTGCTCAGGAGCTCATAGAGTGCTTAGGAGCTCATAGAGTGCTTAGGAGCTCATAGAGTGCTTAGGAACTCGTAGAGTGCTTAGGAACTCGTAGAGTGCTTAGGAACTCGTAGAGTGCTTAGGAACTCGTAGAGTGCTTAGGAACTCATTAACAATTTCATGAATGTTGATAATGACGGTATGATCGAGGAGAGATGTATATAATGGGAATAGGGTAAGGGAAGAGTGGGAGTAAGGTAGAGGTAGAGTGGGAGTAGGGTAGGGGAAGAGTGGGAGTAGGGTAGGGGAAGAGTGGGAGTAGGGTAGGGGAAGAGTGGGAGTAGGGTAGGGGAAGAGTGGGAGTAGGGTAGGGGAAGTGTGGGAGTAGGGTAGGGGAAGAGTGGGAGTAGGGTAGGGGAAAAGTGGGAGTAGGGTAGGGGAAGAGTGGGAGTAGGGTAGGGGAAGAGTGGGAGTAGGGTAGGGGAAGAGTGGGAGTAGGGTAGGGGAAGAGTGGGAGTAGGGTAGGGGAAGAGTGGGAGTAGGGTAAGGGAAGAGTGGGAGTAAGGTAGGGGAAGAGTGGGAGTAAGGTAGGGGAAGAGTGGGAGTAGGGTAAGGGAAGAATGGGAGTAGGGTAAGGGAAGAGTGGGATTAGGGTAAGGGAAGAATGGGAGTAAGGTAAGGGAAGAGTGGGAGTAGGGTAAGGGAAGAGTGGGAGTAAGGTAAGGGAAGAGTGGGAGTAGGGTAAGGGAAGAATGGGAGTAGGGTAAGGGAAGAGTGGGAGTAAGGTAAGGGAAGAGTGGGAGTAGGGTAAGGGAAGAGAGGGAGTAAGGTAAGGGAAGAGTGGGATTAGGGTAAGGGAAGAGTGGGAGTAAGGTAAGGGAAGAGTGGGATTAGGGTAAGGGAAGAGTGGGAGTAAGGTAAGGGAAGAGTGGGATTAGGGTAAGGGAAGAGTGGGAGTAAGGTAGGGGAAGAGTGGGATTAGGGTAAGGGAAGAGTGGGAGTAAGGTAGGGGAAGAGTGGGAGTAGGGTAAGGGAAGAGTGGGAGTAAGGTAGAGGTAGAATGGGAGTAAGGTAGAGGTAGAGAAAAGGCAATACAAATATTTTCACAACGTGAGGACTGCTAACGGCGGGCGAGAGTAGAACACGACGGCCGAGGGTAGAACACGGCGGCCGAGGGTAGAACACGGCGGCCGAGGGTAGAACACGGCGGGCGAAGGAAGCCACCGACATGATAGCTCTAAAGAGGCAGGACCGATAATCCTGATAACTCTTACCAGTAACTGCCTGTCGTCTCTCGATAACAAAAAAATATATCGTACCTGTCACTGCCTCTCGATAACCCCAACATATCGTATCAGTCAATGCCTTTCGATAACACTAATATTGTAACATCACTTATGTTTTTTATTTAATAAATGTCTCTGATAGAAGAAGAGTCAACATTTAGTCGACGTTAAATAATTGTCCATCCAAATTATTGAATCATGAGGAACATATATAATATTTTCCAGCCATACCACGTTGAGAACACCGTTTCTCGTCCGATCAGGGAAGTTAAGCAACGTTGGGTTTGGTTAGTACTTGGATGGGTGACAGCCTGGGAACACCAAATGCTGTTGGCAATAAGGTTTTTTAGTCTCCGTGGTGTAGTGGTAAGACACTCGCCTGGCGTTCCGCGAGCGCTTTGTCATGGGTTCGTATCCTGGCCGGGGAGGATTTACTGGGCGCAAATCCTTAACTGTAGCCTCTGTTTAACTCAACAGTAAAATGTGTACTTGGATGTAACAACGATTCTTCGCGGCGGGGATCGTATTCCAGGGACCTGCCCGAAACGCTACGCGTACTAGTGGCTGTACAAGAATGTAACAACTCTTGTTTATATCTCAAAAAAAAATAATAATAATAAAGGAATAATCTCTTAAGTTATTTTAAATTATCTAAAAATGTGATTCCCCAAGATCTTGGATTCATTCCTTAAATCATAGTGTTTGAAAAATTGAGCGAAGGGCACTCTCTGAAGATCTGGCAGTCACAACAGGTTATTCTTCACTCGTAGATAACACCAGGTGGACAGAGACAATTATAAATCTTTGTCTATAATTACTAAATGGATGGTGACATCACTATACCCCTTCAGCCTATCTTAGTTTACTCGTCATCGCATTTTCTATCATTCGACTTTCCCTATCGTTAACTCTCCAAATTTGAAAACAACTCAAACCGAACTTGCAGGCATATATACCTTGCCACTGATTTTTTATGGGACAAGGGCAGTAGACTTATATACTGTGACTCTCAGAGTGCACTCCTGGCAATGAACGCACATAGTAGTAATACCCAGAAAATAGTCACTGATATTCAAATCAATGTTTTAACTGCTAAGGAAAACAGATTTGAAATTAAATTCCATTGGATACCATCACATGTTGACATCTCAAATCATGACACTGATGACATGCTTGTAAAGACCGCCTGTAGTAGACCAGAGAATGCTTAAACAAATATCTAACGAAAATCTTACAAATTCACAAAGACCTGAAAGTTGTAGCATTAAACATTTTGATAAATATCGTGAGGAGACATTCATATATGGAACTAACAGAGCAAGAACTCGGCAATGTGATGTTATTGTGAACAGAATACACCTGGGATATAGACGTATCTGGCAGCTCTCTCAAATCCCAAATGTCGGAATACACCATGTGTCAAACTTTGTCAAAGTGTAGAATATACCATGTGTCAACTTTGTCAAAGAGAAAACATACACTCCCTTGAACATTATATTGTAGAATGTCCCATATTGACTGACTTTCGCCCTCCTGGGCTGAGGTATGCTGAACTCTGTAAATACTATATGAATACTGGAGCACTTGATATATTATACTTGTACCCAAGATTGACTATGTAATGCATCAGTTATACAATGTTTGTGATGTAACTCTAACTTGAGGTTGTAGAAGCTCCTTTATCACCTTCAGTGGTTAAGTGCTTAATAACACACTAGTTTTTATAGCAGCTATCTTACCCTGTAAAAGTAGGAGACACACAAATGTATGTATATGTGTTTATATATGTATGTATGTGTATACAGGATATGTGGAAGCTGGTCAGAATTGCATTTCACCTTTATTAACGCACATTAATAACATCGTGTAAAAAAAAACCCTCGAACTCTGTTTATGTATGGCAGACGTAAATCTGTATATTTATGTATGTAGGTTAGATTAGCCTGGTGGACCTCGTAGCCTCGTAGGGGCCTCGTAGCCTGGTGGATAGCGCGCAGGACTCATAATTCTGTGGCGCGCGTTCGATTCCCGTACGAGGCAGAAACAAATGGGCAAAGTTTCTTTCACCCTGAATGCCCCTGTTACCAAGCAGTAAATAGGTACCTGGGAGTTAGTCTGCTGTCACGGGCTGCTTCCTGGGGGTGGAGACCTGGTCGAGGACCGGGCCGCGGGGACACTAAAAGCCCCGAAATCATCTCAAGATAACCTCAAGATAGCATTTTAAAAGAACTACAATCATCTTCTGTGGTTGAGTGTTCAATAAATCACTGAACTATATGTGTAACAGATCTCTTTCTTTGTCCATGGAGGACAGAAGAAAATATATATGCCGGTTAGCATTGTAAATGTGTGACCACGTTTGTGGTAGAAAACAAAAAACTAACTCTTCCCACCTCTCTTCCTCACTCTCTTCCGCTCTTTTTCCTTTCCTCTTTTTTTCCTTTAGCCCGTTCTTTCTAATTTGTTTATCTGTTCACTATTTTAGCCAATCATTTCCAGTCTTCTCGTCATTTTTTTTAATCAGTACCTGTTACAATGGATCGTAGCAGTTATTGCCTCTCGATAATCTCAATATTACGAATCAATTACTGCCTCTCTATAACCTCAATACATCGTACCAGTCACTGCTTCTCTATAACCTCAATACATCGTACCAGTCACTGCCTCTCTATAACCTCAATACATCGTACCAGTCACTGCTTCTCTATAACCTCAATACATCGTACCAGTCACTGCCTCTCTATAACCTCAATACATCGTACCAGTCACTGCCTCTCTATAACCCTAATATGCACAACAAAAATCAAATTAATGTGATACATCAATGAGAAAATCATTAGGGGGCTTGAGAAGGATTCGAACTTGTGCTCTGGGAACTCCCTAACCAACGCCTTGGACCACTATACCACAACATGGTCAAAAGCAATGCAACCTGGGATGCCACTCAATCCTATAGGGTTCCTGAGGCTTACACTGTAGCCAATCTAGGGTTTCACATATTGCTCCCATGCACTCTGGCTTGCACTCTAGGAATTTTACCTCCAAAGGCTTGATTGTATCCAGTGCATAGATTCAAATCCTCCTGACGGCTCCAGCTGGTTTTCTCAACCCAAATATATCGTACCAGTCACTGCCTCTTTTCTCTCGATAACCCAAATATATCGTACCAGTCACTGCCTCCTTTCTCTCGATAACCCATATATATCGTACCAGTCACTGCCTCATTTCTCTCGATAACCCATATATATAGTACCAGTCACTGCCTCATTTCTCTCGATAACCCATATATATCGTACCAGTCACTGCCTCATTTCTCTCGATAACCCATATATATCGTACCAGTCACTGCCTCCTTTCTCTCGATAGCCCAAATATATCGTACCAGTCACTGCCTCATTTCTCTCGATAACCCATATATATCGTACCAGTCACTGCCTCATTTCTCTCGATAACCCATATATATCGTACCAGTCACTGCCTCATTTCTCTCGATAACCCAAATATATCGTACCAGTCACTGCCTCCTTTCTCTCGATAGCCCAAATATATCGTACCAGTCACTGCCTCCTTTCTCTCGATAACCCATATATATCGTACCAGTCACTGCCTCGTTTCTCTCGATAACCCATATATATCGTACCAGTCACTGCCTTCTTTCTCTCGATAACCCATATATATCGTACCA
Source organism: Procambarus clarkii (assembly GCF_040958095.1). Taxonomy (NCBI): domain Eukaryota; kingdom Metazoa; phylum Arthropoda; class Malacostraca; order Decapoda; family Cambaridae; genus Procambarus; species Procambarus clarkii. The sequence continues at coordinate 35,570,579 of NC_091171.1, forward strand.
GTCACTGCCTCATTTCTCTCGATAACCCATATATATCGTACCAGTCACTGCCTCATTTCTCTCGATAACCCATATATATCGTACCAGTCACTGCCAATCACTGAAATATTGATTTCCTTAAAGGATCGATATATAATTTGATGTTTAAGTGAGATCCACAAAGCTGCAAAGAGTGCTAAACCCCAAACCACACGAGGTTTAGTTTGCCGTCTAATCCCCTGGTGATCTGAGCCTTGTTGGGTGAGCTAATGAGGACATCCTAGTCCACGCGTCCTGTCGTCTAGGTCATGACTGCATTCGGAATATCAATAGAAACTCTCTGGTGCATTTCAATAAAGAAATTCTAATCCTAACAACCCGCTAAAAATTACACTGATACCAGCGATAATTACACTGATACCAGCGATAATTACACTGATACTAGCGATAATTGCACTGATATCAGCGATAATTGCACTGATACCAGCGATAGTTGCACTGATACCAGCGATAATTGCACTGATACCAACGATAATTACACTGATATCAGCGATAATTGCACTGATACTAGCGATAATTGCACTGATGCCAGCGATAATTACACTGATACCAGCGATAATTACCGGCGCTTATTCACCCTTTCTCACACTCATTCTTCTTCGGTCTCGCTCACCTTTCCTCGCTCTCGTACACCCTTCCTCACTCATTTACCCTTCCTTAATCTCATTCACCCTTTCTCATTCTCAATCACCCCTACCTCTCACTCTCAGTCACCCTACCTCTCACTCTCAATCACCCTACCTCTCACTCACCCCTACCTCTCACTCTCAATCACCCTACCTCTCACTCACCCCTACCTCTCACTCTCAATCACCCCTACCTCTCACTCTCACTCATTCTCCCTCGCAATCATTCTCATGTGCTCGAGGCATCATACAGACTACTTGAGGAGGCGGAGGAGAGCGTCATTCTAGGGGGGGGGGATGTCAACTCTGCTATAGCCTTAATGATGTGCGGAGAGGAAACAGGTTTTCATTCCAGGTGAATGCGAGAGGTTACCGTCGGGGTCGAGTGTGTGAACCATTTAGCATGCCGTGTACACCTGGGCTGACTTACACTCATATACAGATGTTGGGACACGTGCGCGGAGACACAGATGCATACGGAATAAGATGCTTAATCGCCTTAGAGGCCAGAGACACCAGCTAAGGACCGCTGGCCGTTCTGAACCCCCCGATCAGAGACACACACACACACGGCTGTTTACTGAAGGAGAACAGGACAAAGGGTGATGCGAACGAGGTGTCCCAATGGGTAGGGAGAGATAAGGTAGTTATGATGAATTAAAGCACTCTGTTGTTGTTGTTGTTAAAGATTTAGCTACTCAGGACGAAGTGTCCATGTAGCACGGGCTATGGTGAGCCCGTAATGAAGCACTCTAAGGCGGTATAATTGTATAGCACTTGGGAGGGATACGAGGACAAGGAGCTTGGGATATGAAGGCAGAGAGGAGGAACAGTGCCCAACCACTTCGACCATCGGGGACCATAAACACCGACCATGAAAAAAGCGAAGCCTTACGGGCTATTCATGCCCGTGCTACCTCTTGGGTGGATTAATCTTCATCAATTAATCAAAGCGAGGCCGTCACTCTCTGCTGTCCAATCCAAGTTCATATTCAGTTGAAAATTAATCATTCTCTGATTAGAATGATCAAAACTAATCATTCTTTCGCTCGTGTGTGCATTAAATAGTATCTGCCAAACTTTGGACTAATTCACCCCCGTGGCAGTTTGGAGTGGTTTTGTGTCATCGGTAAATGTCTTACTTATGATGTTCAATAATGTGCACGAGTCGTATTTATGATTTATAACAGAGAAGACAGGATAGTGCCCTGGGGCACTCTGCCTGCGACTGACTCTAATTATACTGACCACTAATTATACTGCTCTAATTATACTGCTCTAATTATACTGGTCACTTATTATACTGTTCTAATTTTACTGACCACTAATTATACTGCTATAATTATACTGACCACTAATAATACTGTTCTAATTTTACTGACCACTAATTATACTGTTCAAGTTATATTCCTCTTATTATACTGACCACTAATTATACTGCTCTAATTATACTGACCACTAATTATACTGAGTTATCCAATTCGAAGATAAGAAAAAAGGAGACTGTATAAGACCTGTTGGCCTATGCGAAGCAGCTTCTATTTGAATCTACACAAACTCATTAATATATATTATATATATATTATATATATATATATTATATATATATATATAGATATATATATATATATATATATATATATATATATATATATATATATATATATATATATATATATATATATATATATATATATATATTTATATATATAAAATTATACTGTTCAAGTTATATTCCTCTTATTATACTGACCACTAATTATACTGCTCTAATTATACTGAGTTTATATATATATATATATATATATATATATATATATATATATATATATATATATATATATATATATATATATATATATGTCGTACCTAATAGCCAGAACGCACTTCTCAGCATACTATTCAAGGCCCGATTTGCCTAATAAGCCAAGTTTTCATGAATTAATGTTTTTTCGTCTACCTAACCTACCTAACCTAACCTAACCTAGCTTTTTTTTGGCTACCTAAACTAACCTTACCTATAAATATAGGTTAGGTTAGGTAGGGTTGGTTAGGTTCGGTCATATATCTACGTTAATTTTAACTCCAATAAAAAAAAATTGACCTCATACATAGAGAAAAGGGTAGCTTTATCATTTCATAAGAAAAAAATTAGAGTAAATATATTAATTCAGGAAAACTTGGCTTATTAGGCAAATCGGGCCTTGAATAGTAGGCTGAGAAGTGAGTTCTGGCTACTAGGTACGACATATATATATATATATATATATATATATGTCGTACCTAGTAGCCAGAACGCACTTCTGAGCCTACTATGCAAGGCCCGATTTGCCTAATAAGCCAAGTTTTCATGAATTAATATTTTTTCGACTACCTAACCTACCTAACCTAACCTAACCTAACTTTTTCGGCTACCTAACCGAACCTAACCTATAAAGGTAGGTTAGGTTAGGTTAGGTTGGGTTGGGTTGGTTAGGTTTGGTCATATATCTACGTTAATTTTAACTCCAATAAAAAAAAATTACCTCATACATAATGAAATAGATAGCTTTATCATTTCATAAGAAAAAAAATAGAGAAAATATATTAATTCAGGAAAACTTGGCTTATTAGGCAAATCGGGCCTTGCATAGTAGGCTGAGAAGTGCATTCTGGCTACTAGGTACGACATATATATATATATATATATATATATATATATATATATATATATATATATATATATATATATATATATATATATAATGTCAAGCCAACACTTGAAACAATCAAACCTTCCTTATCTTACACAGTAATTTGTTCCCTAACTCATGACACAATCCAACTCAAGAAATCCAGTTCAGTATTTTGCTAGCTCACACACACACTAACACACACACACGCTCTCTTTGCGGGACCTATAAGCCAAAGCTCAACCCCCGCAAGCACAACTAGGTGAATACACACACACACACACACACACACACACACACACACACACACACACACACACACACACACCTGGAGAAAAACAAAAGGGAGAGACCATGTAAATAGATCGAGGAAACATGAAGGGGAATACTCATAGAAAACAATATGGTGGTATGCGATGAGCCTAGCAAAATATTTCCGGTCTTTCCGTAGAACCAACATGGATACCATGGTTGCAAGATGAAAAGCTGGAAGAAACAATGGATGACATTGTAGTCACCGTAAAGGAGATAAAAATGCACTAGGAGGATCTATATGTGACAAAATGGGATCAAGGACCAGACTTTACTTCACCATGGCTGCTGAGACTGCTGAAGTACTTCCGTTATCTAAAATGTTCAATAACATACTAGTGACAGGAAATTTCCCAGAATTCAGGAAAAGGTGAACGTAATCCTAATATTTATAACGAGGTACAGACAGAAGGCACTTAATTACAGACCAGTGTCACTGACAGGTATTCAGTGTAAAGTGCTGGAGAAAGTAATAAGAAAGTAATGGAGCAACTGAACAGTGCCAACTGTAACGAAAAAGCAACACGGGTTTAGAAAAGAAAAAAAATTCCCCTGACAAACTAGATTTAGTTCTATGACAAGATTACTAAAATATGACAGGAAGAAGATGGCTGGGTAGATATAATATTTTCATTGATCGTTAAAAAAGCTTTTTGACTGTTTCTCACGGAAGACTTGTGTACAAGTCAGAGAAGGAGGCTGACGTTTCTGGGAAATCACTGAACTGGGATACGGCGGCTTGCTTAAAGGACAGTAAACCAAAAGTCATGGTCAGAGATTTCGAGCTGGATTAATATGTGTGGGGGTTCTTGCAAGACTCAGTCCTAAGACCACTGCCGTTCCTAATTTATGTGAACGACCTATCCTAGGGAGTTAGCTCGTATAGGCCAATATTTACAGATGACGCAAAGCTGATGAGGAATGTAAAAAGAGAGGTGGAGTGCAGGAAGTTACACGAGGACCACGACAAACTCCAGGGGTGGTTACAGAGTATTGTTGGAATTCAGTTCCAACATGTGTTTGGTAATGAAGATAGAAGTGGGAAGAAAGTAGACCAAGAGATATCCACACCACAATTGGAAAGCAGCTTCGATAATCAGAAAAAGAGAAAGATAACATCGGCAGCATATTGGACATTGCCAAACATTGGAATATCGTTTTAAAACTAAAATCAAGACTTCTTGAAGACAATCTTCACAGCATTAATTAGACCTTTATTGGAATATGCAGCACCGGCTTGGAGTCTGTACCTTGTGAAGCATAACATCAAAACGGAAAAATTACAGATATTTGCATCAAGACTGGTTACCGGGGCTAAGAGAGTTGAGCTATGAGGATAGGCTAATGAAACTAGATCTCACAGCCACAGAGGGCAGAAGAAGCAGAGAAGACATTACCAAAACAAACAAGATACTGAGGAGAATAGACCAGGTAGACAATGGCAGCCTTTTTAAATTGAGAGAAATTAGGACAAGAAGACATAAGTGGAAGCTGGAAACAAAAATCAGTCGAAGCAGAGGAAGAAGCAGAGAAGCAGTAAGGAAATACTCATAACCTTTACGGGTGGTCAACACGTGGAATGCACTGAAAGATAAAGTTGTGGAAGCCACCTCCATCCACACCGTTAAGCTTGATTCGGCAAAGAATTCGAACATTTGAATAGTTAAATAACACATCAGGTACAACAAGGTTTGTAAGCGGGGCCTGAAGAGCTAGACCTCACTTCCCCTGCGGACAGTGGTAGGTAAGTACTGACAGGTAAGCACACTCAGGGTTGCATATTTTAATTGAATAAATCAGGCGCCAAGCCCGTCCTAAACATGTATTACTCTCCAAACCCGTCGAGCCCCTGGAATGTCATCAGAGAACTTCATCTCTAACACATACAAATAAATTTCGGTCTTAGGAATAAGTTATGCGTCGTACAAATAAGTTATGCGTCGATCGATATATTAATATAAAGTGCTGGGTGTTTAAGATATCAGTCAAGGAGTTCCTTCCTTCCTTCCTTCCCTGCCTCCCTCCCCCCCCCCTCTCTCTGTGTCTCTGTCTGTCTCTCTCACTCTCTTCTCTCCCTCACCCCCTCCCCCCCCCTCCCCCTCATTCCCTCTCCCGTGCTCCCACCTCTCACCCCCTTACCTCCTCCTCTTCATCCGTCACCAGGGCTAGGCAAGTGAGGCAGTTCAAAGTACGTGATGAGGATAATAAAAGATTACGACTCGTCACACCCTGCGCACCGGGGACACGATTCATCAAGGCATTCATCTAACCCCATACGAAACCTGTACATCTTTCAGTATAAATCATGGCGGTTTTATTTACATTTAATATAATTTTCTACATATTGTTTCCAACGTACAACATACAAAGTACTATTAAAACGTAACAGCTCACAAACACCCACATTTTCTGTGCATCGTAAGGTTAGGTTAGGTGGGTTGTTTGGGTTCCAACGCGTTTTCTGGTTTAGGACGTTGTATTTTGTACGTTCTGGTAAAACAAGAGAGTGAGCTGCCTTGACAGTGCCAGTCTTATGACGTATTAAACAAAAGTCTTAAATTACGCTTCTCTTCTGACGTTTTCATACACAAGGCAGTGGGACACAACTAGCCATTTAATTAAACAACTAATCCCAACTAGACAGTTAAACAATTAATCCCAACTAGACAGTTAAACAATTAATCCCAACTAGACAGTTAAACAATTAATCACAACTGGATTTGTGATTTCACCAACAAGTTGCATATGATATTTCACGTCTTGGGCAAATTGCAGTGTTTTCCTTCACAACTCCCGCACGCACGCGAGAGATCATATCGCGATTGCTTTCACAGCTGGTGAGCCACGCTCCTGCGGCCGGATGGACACGATCAGCCTTGTTTTGCTTCCCTCTCCGGCTTCTCAGACATGTCTCTTCAAGAGAATAACGGACTTTGATTGCTTAGTCGACATCATATATCGACATGAATTATGATGATAAATGTATCATGATATATGATCTATTTCAAGCTGTTAAGGTTATATAGCGACTTGGACCCCAAACACAGACAGCTGACACCCAATCCACGCAACTGACACCCAATCCATGCAGCCTGACACCCAACCTCACACACACATATGACACCCAACCCCACACACACACAGGACACCCAACCCCCACACACACAGGACACCCAACCTCACACACACATATGACACCCAACCCCCCACACACACAGGACACCCAACCCCACACACACACAGGACACCCAACCCCACACACCTGAAAATAAAGCAAGTTAGGACGTGTTGGACCGTCCGGGACCATTATCAAGCGACCTGACTAAACACCTACGTGTGTCTTCTGACTGAATTCCATCAATCACTATACGTGTTGATGTTCTCCGAGGCTGCACGACTTCTTACACTGTTAGAGCGCTGCCCCCGGAGGCGACGAGCTTATTGAGCACCCAAGACCCATCCTGTGAGCGGTAGCGCAAAAAAAAAAGATAACAGAGGGCACAAAAGTTCTTTATCAGACCTCAACGAAGATTATTACATTAACAATTACATCAATCACGCACACCTGGTAATTATAATGTCAGCTAATTACAGAGATTCTTCCATTTCAATAGCTATGTATTTACAATTATTAATTATTCATTAATGGAGGTGTTTTCGCTAATACATAATTGTTTTAGCTACGGAGGTATCACAGGTTCACGGGAAAGTTGTTGTTTATTAGTGTTAGTCTTCACTCTATGCTGCTTGTTCCTTAGTCTCATATGTCAGTTATCTACTGGAAGGAAAACATGGATACAGTGCAAGGATTTGTGGTGTGGGTGAGGGACTACTGTAGCTTAGGTGAGGGGCTACTGTAGTGTGGGTGTGGGACTACTGTTGTGTGGGTGTGGGACTAGTGTGGTGTGGGTGTGGGACTACTGTAGTGTGGGTGTGGGACTACTGTAGTGTGGGTGTGGGACTACTGTAGTGTGGGTGTGGGACTAGTGTAGTGTGGGTGTGGGACTAGTGTAGTGTGGGTGAGGGACTACAGAGGTGTGGGTGTGGGACTACTGTAATGTGGGTGTGGGACTACTGTAGTGTGGGTGAGGGGCTACTGTGGTGTGGGTGTTGGACTACAGAGGTGTGGGTGTGGGACTACAGAGGTGTGGGACTACTGAGGTGTGGGTGTGGGACTACTGAGGTGTGGGTGTGGGACTACTGAGGTGTGGGTGTGGGATTACTGCGGGTGTGGGTTGCAAGTCGTGTGTGGTGTGGGTAGTGTAATGGAAAGTGGACATTTGTGAGGGAATGAATGCAATCGTTAAATGGCAGATGAAGGTGTTGCGAGGTAGTTAGTGGGTATTAGGTGGGTGTTACAGGGTCAGAGCGGCTGAGAAAGATGGTCGGAAAGTGCACGGTGGGTGGTGGCGAACGTGGTGGGTGGTGGCGAACGTGGTGGGTGGTGGCGAACGTGGTGGGTGGTGGCGAACGTGGTGGGTGGTGGAGAACGTGGCGGGTGGGTGGTGGAGAATGTGGCGGGTGGTGGGTGGGTGGTGGCGAACGTGGTGGGTGGGTGGTGGAGAATGTGGTGGGTGGTGGGTGGGTGGTGGCGAACGTGGTGGGTGGGTGGTGGAGAATGTGGTGGGTGGTGGGTGGGTGGTGGCGAACGTGGTGGGTGGGTGGTGGAGAATGTGGCGGGTGGTGGGTGGGTGGTGGCGAACGTGGTGGGTGGGTGGTGGAGAATGTGGTGGGTGGTGGGTGGGTGGTGGCGAACGTGGTGGGTGGGTGGTGGAGAATGTGGCGGGTGGTGGGTGGGTGGTGGCGAACGTGGTGGGTGGGTGGTGGAGAATGTGGTGGGTGGTGGGTGGGTGGTGGCGAACGTGGCGGGTGGTGGGTGGGTGGTGGGTGGTGGCGAACGTGGTGGGCGGTGGAGAATGTGGTGGGTGGGTGGTGGAGAACGTGGCGGGTGGTGGGTGGGTGGTGGCGAACGTGGTGGGTGGGTGGTGGCGAACGTGGCGGGTGGTGGAGAATGTGGTGGGTGGTGGCGAACGTGGTGGGTGGTGGCGAACGTGGTGGGTGGGTGGTGGCGAACGTGGTGGGTGGGTGGTGGAGAATGTGGTGGGTGGGTGGTGGAGAATGTGGCGGGTGGTGGGTGGGTGGTGGAGAACGTGGTGGGTGGGTGGTGGAGAATGTGGCGGGTGGTGGGTGGGTGGTGGCGAACGTGGTGGGTGGGTGGTGGAGAATGTGGCGGGTGGTGGGTGGGTGGTGGAGAACGTGGCGGGTGGTGGGTGGGTGGTGGAGAACGTGGCGGGTGGTGGGTGGGTGGTGGAGAACGTGGCGGGTGGTGGCGAACGTGGTGGGTGGGTGGTGGAGAATGTGGTGGGTGGTGGGTGGGTGGTGGAGAACGTGGCGGGTGGTGGGTGGGTGGTGGAGAACGTGGCGGGTGGTGGGTGGGTGGTGGAGAACGTGGCGGGTGGTGGGTGGGTGGTGGAGAACGTGGCGGGTGGTGGGTGGGTGGTGGAGAATGTGGCGGGTGGTGGGTGGGTGGTGGAGAACGTGGCGGGTGGTGGGTGGGTGGTGGCGAACGTGGTGGGTGGTGGCGAACGTGGTGGGTGGGTGGTGGAGAATGTGGTGGGTGGTGGGTGGGTGGTGGAGAACGTGGCGGGTGGTGGGTGGGTGGTGGAGAACGTGGCGGGTGGTGGGTGGGTGGTGGAGAACGTGGCGGGCGGTGGTGAACGTGGCGGGCGGTGGTGAACGTGGCGGGCGGTGGTGAACGTGGCGGGCGGTGGTGAACGTGGCGGGCGGTGGTGATCGTGGTGGGTGGTGGTGGAGAACGTGGTGGGTGGTGGGTAGGCACAGGTTGGATGAGGGACTGAGATGGCCGGTCAGAAAGAGCAATATATCGTGTATGCGGACAAGCAATGGTAAAGAGGGGGGGGAGGGAGAGTGAAGGTAGGCTAGGCAGGAGGAAGTGGGCTTGGTGGGCAGTAGATGCTGGGTGGGTGGTGGGTGGGCGGTAGTTAACTAGAGTCCAACACACACACGCAGTGACCATCTCCCCAGCCTCGTCCGCCAGCCTCACCTCCCTAACATCTCAACATGTTTTTGTACCCAGCTGATGAGTGCTCGTCGCCCTTAACTCCGGAATGTTTACGATAATGCTATCAAATTTGCGTGAGAGTCAGAGAGAGAGAGATGGTGGTGCTCGCGCGGGGGTGCAGGGGACTACGGGCCAGGGTTCTCACAGCCTCCCGGAGCACGGAGGTTCCATCACTGGTTGGTGTCCGGTGCGCGCTGGTCCTCGCGTCACTATACACCGTCTACCACAGTCCACGAGCCGGGACCACACGCCGGGCAACACTTGGGACCACACAAGGACCACTAACTGGAGAGGAAACCTTTCAGCTTCTCGTGTGATCAAACGACACCAGACCGCATCTAAATCGTAGGGGGGGGGGGGGGGGGAGGGGGCAGTCAACATAATTTGTGGAGGGACGAAGGGAGTTCCAGCTTACTAAGCTGGATCACACCTGGACCACACATGCTGTACGATATACAATTCGTGAGTAAGAGGGATAACGATAGTTTTATGCAAGCTTTAGGAAGGCCAACTGCCTCGCTTAAGCAGCTGGGGGGGGGGGAAGGTGTGATGTTGGAGAAAGACGTGTGAGGTGTGGGTGTGAGGGGGGGCGTGAGGTGTGGGTGTGAGGTGTGGGCGTGAGGTGTGGGTGTGAGGTGTGGGCGTGAGGTGTGGGTGTGAGGTGTGGGCGTGAGGTGTGGGTGTGAGGGGGGAGTGTGAGGGGGGTGAGGGGGGGCGTGAGGTGTGGGTGTGAGGGGGGGCGTGAGGTGTGGGTGTGAGGGGGGGCGTGAGGTGTGGGTGTGAGGGGGGAGCGTGAGGTGTGGGTGTGAGGGGGGAGCGTGAGGGGGGTGAGGGGGGGCGTGAGGTGTGGGTGTGAAGGGGGGGGCGTGAGGTGTGGGTGTGAGGGGGGGGCGTGAGGTGTGGGTGTGAGGGGGGCGTGAGGTGTGGGTGTGAGGGGGGCGTGAGGTGTGGGTGTGAGGTGTGGGCGTGAGGTGTGGGTGTGAGGGGGGGGGCGTGAGGTGTGGGTGTGAGGGGGGGCGTGAGGTGTGGGTGTGAGGGGGGCGTGTGGTGTGGGTGTGAGGTGGGGGGGGCGTGAGGTGGGGGGGCGTGAGGTGGGGGGGCGTGAGGTGGGGGTGTGTGGGGTGTGAGGGGGGGTGTGAGGTGTGGGTGTGAGGGGGGGCGGGTGTGAGGTGTGCGTGTGAGGGGGGGCGTGAGGTGTGGGTGTGAGGGGGGGCGTGAGGTTTGGGTGTGAGGGGGGGGGGCGTGAGGTGTGGGTGTGAGGGGGGGGAGGCGTGAGGTGTGGGTGTGAGGGGGGAGGCGTGAGGTGAGGGGGGAGCGTGAGGTGTGGGTGTGAGGGGGGGGCGTGAGGTGAGGGTGTGAGGGGGGGCGTGAGGTGTGGGTGTGAGGGGGGCGGCGTGAGGTGTGGGTGTGAGGGGGGCGGCGTGAGGTGTGGGTGTGAGGGGGGCGTGAGGTGTGGGTGTGAGGGGGGGCGTGAGGTGTGGGTGTGAGGGGGGGCGTGAGGTGTAGGTGTGAGGGGGGGGGCGTGAGGTGTAGGTGTGAGGGGGGAGCGTGAGGGGGGTGAGGGGGAGCGTGAGGTGTGGGTGTGAGGGGGGGAGGCGTGAGGTGTGGGTGTGAGGGGGGGGAGGCGTGAGGTGAGGGGGGAGCGTGAGGTGTGGGTGTGAGGGGGGGGCGTGAGGTGAGGGTGTGAGGGGGGGCGTGAGGTGTGGGTGTGAGGGGGGCGGCGTGAGGTGTGGGTGTGAGGGGGGCGGCGTGAGGTGTGGGTGTGAGGGGGGCGTGAGGTGTGGGTGTGAGGGGGGGCGTGAGGTGTGGGTGTGAGGGGGGGCGTGAGGTGTAGGTGTGAGGGGGGGGGCGTGAGGTGTAGGTGTGAGGGGGGAGCGTGAGGGGGGTGAGGGGGAGCGTGAGGTGTGGGTGTGAGGGGGGGGCGGCGTGAGGTGTGGGTGTGAGGGGGGAGCGTGAGGTGTGGGTGTGAGGGGGGGCGTGAGGTGTGGGTGTGAGGGGGGGGGAGCGTGAGGTGAGGGTGTGAGAGGGGAGCGTGAGGTGTGGGTGTGAGGGGGGGGAGCGTGAGGTGTGGGTGTGAGGGGGGGAGCGTGAGGTGTGGGTGTGAGGGGGGGAGCGTGAGGTGTGGGTATGAGGGGGGGGGAGCGTGAGGTGTGGGTATGAGGGGGGGGGGAGCGTGAGGTGTGGGTGTGAGGGGGGCGTGAGGTGTGGGTATGAGGTGTGGGTGTGAGGGGGGCGTGAGGTGTGGGTGTGAGGGGGGGCGTGAGGTGTGGGTGTGAGGGGGGGGGCGTGTGGTGTGGGTGTGAGGGGGGGGCGTGAGGTGTGAGGGGGGCGTGAGGTGGGTGTGAGGGGGCGGCGTGAGGTGTGGGTGTGAGGGGGGCGGCGTGAGGTGTGGGTGTGAGGGGGGGCGGCGTGAGGTGTGGGTGTGAGGGGGGGCGGCGTGAGGTGTGGGTGTGAGGGGGGGGCGGCGTGAGGTGTGGGTGTGAGGGGGGGCGGCGTGAGGTGTGGGTGTGAGGGGGGGCGGCGTGAGGTGTGGGTGTGAGGGGGGGGGGGCGTGAGGTGTGGGTGTGAGGGGGGCGGCGTGAGGTGTGGGTGAGGGAAGGGCGTTATATGAGTAAGTGGCGTGATATTGCTTTAAAGGAGTTGTGATGTGTTGGGGAGATGTGAGGGGGGAGGTGGGGGGTCGTGGGTGCTCGCGCGAGGGAGGGAGGGAGGTGAGGGGGGGGGGCGTGTGCATGAGGTAGACAGGGGGAATCATCCCCCCCCCCCTACCCAATTGCTTGATTATGGGACACAATAAGGGTCAGAAACAGCAACTTGGCGCATCACTGACAAACTATCTACCGTGTGTTTGCAACACCATATTAGTCTGATTGCTTCCAACTGGTTCTAAAACAGCTCATCTGTGTGGATTTGTGAGGCAGGAACACCCGTGTTTGGGAGGTGTTTGGTGGCGCTGTGGAGGCCTGACCGGTTCCTAATGAGGCGTTGTGAGGTTGAATGTGTTCAGGGTAATTGTTAGCGTCTGTGGTGTTGTCAAGAATGATTTTAATGATTAGTGTTGTGTGTGTGTGTGTGAGTGTACTTACCTAGCTGTACATACCTAGCTGTGGTTGCGGGGGTTGAGCTCTGCTCTTTCGGCCCGCCTCTCAACTGTCAATCGATCATCTGTTAATAACTACTAACTAATTAATTATTTTTTCCACTCCCCCCCCCCTCCCGAGGAAGCTGCCCGTAACAGCTGTCTAACTCCTAGGTACCTATTTACTGCTAGGTAACAGGGACATCAGGGTTATAAAAACTCGGCCCATTTGTTTCCGACTCCGCCGGGGATCGAACACGGACCCTAGGATTACGGGTACAAAGCTCTGTCCACTCAGCTATCAGGCCATAGACACGTGTGTATATGTGTGTGTGTGTGTGTGTGTGTGTGTGTGTGTGTGTGTGTGATGATATTGCTAGGAGTCATCACCTTCATCGCTCCCGACAGCTAATGGCGCCATTTCCAACTTTTCGACGGTTTAGTATAATCATTGCAACAGCTAATTACTCCATCATGCACAATCACAACAATAGAGTACAGCATCTGCTTCACCACCACAGCCTACCACCACCGTACCACATAAGGAACTAGTGCACAAACTGGAGATACAGGTAGGAGCTTTTTATTATTATTATTATTATTATTTTCTACCACAAACGTGGCCACTCATTTACAATGCTAACCAGCATATATATATTTTCTTCTGTTCTCCATAGACAGGGTTAGAGATCAGTTAAACATATAGTTCAAGGATTTATTGAACAATCAACCACAGAAGGTGATTCGGTACTTTTAAAATGCTAAGCTAACCTACATACGTAAATACATAGATACACAGATTTACGTATGCCCTACATAAAGTGTTCGAAGTGTCATTAATGTGCAGTTACAAAGGTGAAATGCAATTCTGATCAGCTTCCATATGTACTTTATACACATACATACACATACATACACACACATTTAAGCAGTCTTCGTGGTGTAGTGGTAAGACACTCGCCTGGCGTTCCGCGAGCGCTATGTCATGGGTTCGTATCCTGGCCGGGGAGGATTTACTGGGCGCAATTCCTTAACTGTAGCCTCTGTTTAACGCAACAGTAAAATGTGTACTTGGATGAAAAAACGATTCTTCGCGGCAGGGGATCGTATTCCAGGGACCATAGGATTAAGGACTTGCCCGAAACGCTACGCGTACTAGTGGCTCTACAAGAATGTAACAACTCTTGTATATATCTCAAAAAAAAAAAAAAAAAAAAAAAAAAAAAAAAAAAATTATATAAACGTACATATACATATAGGTAGGAGTGAAAGGGAAGGTACTCCACTGGATAAGGGAGTACCTAAGCAACAGAAAACAGCGAGTCACTATGAGAGGTTAGGTCTCCGAGTTGCGAGATGTCACCAGTGGAATCCGCAGTGATCCGTTCTTGGACCTAAACTGTTCCTGATATTTATAAATGATCTCCCAGAGGTAATAGACTTGTTCCTCTCAATGTTTGCGGACGATGCAAAAATTATGAGGAGGATTAAAACAGAGGAAGATAGTATGAGGCTACAAGATGACCTAAACAAACTGAATGAATGGTCCAACAAATGGCTACTAAAGTTCAACCCAAGTAAATGTAAAGTAATGAAACTAGGAGGAGGAAATAGGAGACCAGACACTGGATACAGAATGGGAGATTGTTATAGCCACTTACTGGGCGAGTAACCGGATCCTAGATGTTATAGACTTTTACTATATCCGGCCCCAAGTCGGTAGTAAGCTTCCAAGAAACTTTCTTTATCAAGCAGTAGGGCAATGCATAAATAAGTGAGGGATAAGCAAGACAATTCCCTTCACCAATATATTTACACCTTCACCACTATATATATTATAATATATTATTACTATACGTATGTACAACTGCCTCTTTCACTCAGGGCACAACACAGCGACAGTGTTCATCAAACTCGGTGAACCCACATTCCAGGTACACGTTGTCCACTGACAAACACTGGCGAGTTCACCTTCTATATGGGACAGTCCACCCACACAGTATCATGATGTGTCTACACCCCGAACCTCGCTCTCCAGATACTCACTGGCAGAGGGCCCCAGCAACACGCTCACAGGGATCTCAAGCAATCATATACAGGGGTAGCCAACACCCTGGCAGAAGCCTCAAGCAGCTTGCTAGCAGCACTTCACAATAGACACATCACTTTCTTCCTTAACTCTTACAAGCCAATCCCAGGTACTTCGATCTTCAAAAACACTGTATATATCAGCAGCTAACACACATTACTCGGATCGACGGCGACTACTTAGTCTTCTTGCAGGACCAAGCTAAGAGTTCGTAGACTGCCCAACGTGAACTGCTCTCCTCAGCTCAATCGCCTTCATATGTCACCTCTGTGGACATAAAAACGTCATTAGCCAAATGAACAGTACACTAGGTAACCCTGGGATAACACTTATTCACCGGGGGACTTAACATTGTGACTTGTAGCCACATTCGCTGATGTCAGGCCTCCACCAACAGATGGCGTTGTCTCCATAGCGCCCAAAACTAGGGGGGTTGGAGTGCAGACCCATAGATGGCGCTGAACTTGCCACTCCACACTCCGACGATGATGTCGATACCGTAACAGAGATGAAGTCCTTCACGAGACGAACAGAGAGAAAGACCTAGGGGATGATATCACACCAAACCTGTCTCCTGAAGCCCACATCAAAAGAATAGCATCGGCGGCGTATGCGAGGTTGGCTAACATCAGTCTTCACACGCTAACTGTCTTCAGAAACTTGTGTAAGGAATCTTTCAGAACCTTGTATACCACATATCTAAGGCCAATCCTGGAATATGCGGCCCCAGCATGGAACCCGTACCTTGTCAAGCACAAGACGGAAACTGGAAAAAGTTCAGAGGTATGCCACTAGGCTAGTGCCAGAACTAAGAGGCATGAGTTACGAGGAAAGGCTGAGGGAATTGCGCCTCACGTCGCTGGAAGACACAAGAGCTCGGGGAGACATGATCACCACATACAAGATTTTCAGGGGAATTGACAGGATAGACAAGGATGGATTATTTAACACGGGTGGCACACGCACAAGGGGACACAGGTGGAAGCTGAGAACCGAAATGAGCCACAGAGACATTAGAAAGAACTTTTTCAGTGTCAGAGTAGTTAGTAAATGGAATGCACTAGGAAGTGATGTGGTGGAGGCTGACTCCATACACAGTTTCAAATGTAGCTATGATAGAGCACAGTAGGCTCAGGAATCTGTACACCAGTTGATTGACAGTTGAGAGGCGGGACCAAAGAGCCAAAGCTCAACCCCCTCAAGCACAAACAGGTGAGTACCACCACCGCCACCGTGCCATCATCACCACCAACACATTCAACACCACTGCCAGCACCGTGTCCTCTCCACCAATCATTACCATCGCTTACACCATCACTATGCCACTACCACCAAATCTATCGTTATCACCACCACTCTCATCATCACCAGCACCATTACTACCTCAACTAATATCACCACCAACACTATCAATACAGTACTATCACCATCATTAACACGAAACCATTACCGTAAACCACCCCCCCAACTTCCAATACCATCAACTATCCCAACACCACCACCACCACCTCCAACACCATCACCACCCCCACCACCATCATTCAGGTGATATTTATAGTGGCCAGAATACACCTGGAATATAGACGTATCTGGCAGCTCTCTCACACTCCAAATGTCGAATACACCATGTGTCAACTTTGTGAAAGTGTCGGAATACACCATGTGTCAACTTTGTGAAAGTGTCGGAATACACCATGTGTCAACTTTGTGAAAGTGTCGGAATACACCATGTGTCAGCTTTGTGAAAGTGTCGGAATACACCATGTGTCAACTTTGTGAAAGTGTCGGAATACACCATGTGTCAACTTTGTGAAAGTGTCGGAATACACCATGTGTCAGCTTTGTGAAAGTGTCGGAATACACCATGTGTCAACTTTGTGAAAGTGTCGGAATACACCATGTGTCAGCTTTGTGAAAGTGTCGGAATACACCATGTGTCAGCTTTGTGAAAGTGTCGGAATACATCAAGTGTCAACTTTGTGAAAGAAAAAAACATGCACTCCCTTGAACATTACATTATAGATGTCCCATATTGACTGACTTTCGCCCTCCTGGGCATATGTATGCTGAACTCTGTAAATACTACATGAATACTGGAACACTTGATGATATATTGGACTTGTACCCAATATTTAGCATGTAATGCATCAGTTATACAATGTATGTGAAGTAACTATAACCTGAGCTTGTAAAAGTATCTTAATCCCCTTCAGTGGTCAAGGGCGTAATAACACACTAGTTTCTATAGAAGCTATCTTACTCTATCAAAGTAGCAGATTCTATAAATGTATATATATATATATATATATATATATATATATATATACTGAAAACTCACACCCCAGAAGTGACTCGAACCCATACTGCCAGGAGCAACGCAACTGGTATCTACAGAACGCCTTAATCCGCTTGACCACCACGGCCGGACAAAAGGAAGTGATAGCCGAAGCTATTTGAACCACTTCCCCGCCGGCACTCGGATGGTAATCTTGGGCATAGCATTTTATCAAATCACCTCATTCTTTGGGGCACACGTGAGGAACACAAATGCGAAGAAGCCCGAATGGTCCCCAGGACTATATGCGACTGAAAACTCACACCCCAGAAGTGACTCGAACCCATACTGCCAGGAGCAACGCAACTAGTATCTACAGGACGCCTTAATCCGCTTGACCATCACGACCGGACAAAAGGAAGTGATAGCCGAAGCTATTTGAACCACTTCCCCGCCGGCACTCGGATGGTAATCTTGGGCATAGCATTTTATCAAATCACCTCATTCTTTGGGGCACACGTGAGGAACACAAATGCGAACAAGCCTGAATGGTCCCCAAGCATATATGCAATCGAAAACTGTTGGGGTTGGGGGATGGGTGGTGGTGGTGTTGAGAGGGGGGGGGTTGGTGGTGTTGGGGGTGGTATATATATATATATATATATATATATATATATATATATATATATATATATATATATATATATATATATATATATATATATATATATATATACATATATATATATATATATATATATATATATATATATATATATATATATATATATATATATATATATATTGTGACGGTAACGCGTTGGTGTTCGGCTGTTTAAGGCTAGGGGTATGGCCTCGTCACATAGTTATAAAAAAAAATAGAAAAACTGGAACTTCGTCTGTGGTAAGGTAAGGAGAAGACACACAAAACACAAGTAAATTTTAACAATGAAATTTTAATTACGTTAAATAAATCAAAACATGAATAAAATGCACAAACAAATTCGTATAATAAAATCAATCAATCAAAAGAATAAGAATAATTAAATGACACAATGAAAAGTTACGTTAAGACAAAATAACAAGAAGTGCAATACAAAAGTAAATGTAGGTGCTGGAATATTGGCTTTAAGCTACCACCTCTCTCAGTATACGCTTACGTCTAGCCGGGAGAAGTGTTAACTGTGGAAGCACTGAATATTCTGAGGTCTGAGGTCGTGGCGACCCCAGACATCAAGTAGTATGGGGGGGGGGGGGGCGAGTGCAGTTGCAGCCAGACCGGCGACCAATCAGCGGAGCCGGTAGTAAGACAGGTAGTTTGGCGGTTTGAGTCTGAACAGGTGTCCCTGGCTGCATACGTTTTGCGCTCTGGCAAACCTTGCTGGTGTTGTTGTCGTTGTTGGACATTTCTTCCATAGTAGTTTTATATATTTGTTGCGACGTATTTGTGGAGGGAAGAGCAGGCTCAATCTCTTGAAGGAGATTATCGTCACAATATATATATATATATATAATATTAAATATGACCGAAAAAGTAAGATTAATAATTCTAACACGAATTTTCTCAATCTTTCGTACATTACGCTTCACTGTTGGAGGTAAATCAAAAATCAATTCTCCAAAATTCATTTTTATTTCTAGTCTGACGCGACACGGGCGCGTTTCGTAAAACTTATTACATTTTCAAAGACTTTAGTTCACAAATACACAACTGAATAGAACTTACGTATCTCCGATTTTATATCTACATTTGAGTGAGGTGGAAGGGGTGATGTGGCATTAACACAAGACAGAACAAAATGTGGTATTAATAGGGTATTAATTTCATCAACACAAGACAGAACAAGGGTATTAATAGGGTATTAATTTCATCAACACAAGACAGAACACGAAACAATGGATATTGAATAGAAGTGTTTGTAGAAAGCCTATTGGTCCATATTTCTTGATGCTTCTATATTGGAGCGGAGTCTTGAGGTGGGTAGAATATAGTTGTGCAATAATTGGCTGTTGATTGCTGGTGTTGACTTCTTGATGTGTAGTGCCTCGCAAACGTCAAGCCGCCTGCTATCGCTGTATCTATCGATGATTTCTGTGTTGTTTACTAGGATTTCTCTGGCGATGGTTTGGTTGTGGTTGTGGGTTGTCTCTTCCCACAACCAAACCATCGCCAGAGAAATCCTAGTAAACAACACAGAAATCATCGATAGATACAGCGATAGCAGGCGGCTTGACGTTTGCGAGGCACTACACATCAAGAAGTCAACACCAGCAATCAACAGCCAATTATTGCACAACTATATTCTACCCACCTCAAGACTCCGCTCCAATATAGAAGCATCAAGAAATATGGACCAATAGGCTTTCTACAAACACTTCTATTCAATATCCATTGTTTCGTGTTCTGTCTTGTGTTGATGAAATTAATACCCTATTAATACCCTTGTTCTGTCTTGTGTTGATGAAATTAATACCCCTATTAATACCACATTTTGTTCTGTCTTGTGTTAATGCCACATCACCCCTTCCACCTCACTCAAATGTAGATATAAAATCGGAGATACGTAAGTTCTATTCAGTTGCGTATTTGTGAACTAAAGTCTTTGAAAATGTAATAAGTTTTACGAAACGCGCCCGTGTCGCGTCAGACTAGAAATAAAAATGAATTTTGGAGAATTGATTTTTGATTTACCTCCAACAGTGAAGCGTAATGTACGAAAGATTGAGAAAATTCGTGTTAGAATTATTAATCTTACTTTTTCGGTCATATTTAATAATATATGTCTACAGGAAAGACTGCTACCAAAATATACTAATATATATATATATATATATATATATATATATATATATATATATATATATGTCGTACCTAGTAGCCAGAACTCACTTCTCAGCCTACTATTCAAGGCCCGATTTGCCTAATAAGCCAAGTTTTCCTGAATTAATATATTTACTATAATTTTTTTCTTATGAAATGATAAAGAAACCCTTTTCTCTATGTATGAGGTCAATTTTTTTTTATTGGAGTTAAAATTAACGTAGATATATGACCGAACCTAACCAACCCTACCTAACCTAACCTAACCTATATTTATAGGTAAGGTTAGGTTAGGTAGCCAAAAAAAGCTAAGTTAGGTTAGGTTAGGTAGGTTAGGTAGACGAAAAAACATTAATTCATGAAAACTTGGCTTATTAGGCAAATCGGGCCTTGAATAGTAGGCCGAGAAGTGCGTTCTGGCTATTAGGTACGACATATATATATATATATATATATATATATATATATATATATATATATATATATGTCGTACCTAGTAGCCAGAACTCACTTTTCAGCCTACAATGCAAGGCCCGATTTGCCTAATAAGCCAAGTTTTCATGAATTAATATATTTTCTCTAATTTTTTTCTTATGAAATGATAAAGCAACCCATTTCATTATGTAAGAGGTCAATTTTTTTTTATTGGAGTTAAAATTAACGTAGATATATGACCGAACCTAACCAACCCTACCTAACCTAACCTAACCTATCTTTATAGGTTAGGTTAGGTTAGGTAGCCGAAAAAGTTAGGTTAGGTTAGGTTAGGTTGGTTAGGTAGTCGAAAAGCAATTAATTCATGAAAACTTGGCTTATTAGGTAAATCGGGCCTTGCATAGTAGGCTCAGAAGTCAGTTCTGGCTACTAGGTACGACATATATATATATATATATATATATATATATATATATATATATATATATATATATATATATATATATATATATGTCGTACCTAATAGCCAGAACGCACTTCTCAGCCTACTATTCAAGGCCCGATTTGCCTAATAAGCCAAGTTTTCATGAATTAATGTTTTTTCGTCTACCTAACCTACCTAACCTAACCTAACCTAGCTTTTTTTGGCTACCTAACCTAACCTTACCTATAAATATAGGTTAGGTTAGGTTAGGTAGGGTTGGTTAGGTTCGGTCATATATCTACGTTAATTTTAACTCCAATAAAAAAAATTGACCTCATACATAGAGAAAAGGGTTGCTTTATCATTTCATAAGAAAAAAATTATAGTAAATATATTAATTCAGGAAAACTCGGCTTATTAGGCAAATCGGGCCTTGAATAGTAGGCTGAGAAGTGAGTTCTGGCTATTAGGTACGACATATATATATATATATATATATATATATATATATATATATATATATATATATATATATATATATATATATATGTCGTACCTAGTAGCCAGAACACACCTTTTGGCCTACTATGCAAGGCCCGATTTGCCTAATAAGCCAAGTTTTCCTGAATTAGTATATTTTTTCTAATTTTTTCTTATGAAATGATAAAGCTACCCATTTCATTATGTATGAGGTAAATTTTTTTTTATTGAAGTTAAAATTAACGTAGATATATGACCGAACCTAACCAACCCTACCTAACCTAACCTAACCTATCTTTATAGGTTAGGTTAGGTTAGGTACCCGAAAAAGGTAGGTTAGGTTAGGTTAGGTAGGTTAGGTAGTCGAAAAACAATTAATTCGTGAAAACTCTGCTTATTAAGCAAATCGGGCCTTGCATAGTAGGCTGAGAAGTGCGTTCTGGCTACTAGGTACGACATATATATATATATATATATATATATATATATATATATATATATATATATATATATATATATATATATATATATATATATATATATGTATATATATATATATATATATATATATATATATATATATATATATATATATATATATATATATGTACCACCACCAACCCCCCCCCCTCCCCCTCTCAACACCACCACCACCCATCCCCCAACCCCAACAGTTTTCGATTGCATATATGCTTGGGGACCATTCAGGCTTGTTCGCATTTGTGTTCCTCACGAGTGCCCCAAAGAATGAGGTGATTTGATAAAATGCTATGCCCAAGATTACCATCCGAGTGCCGGCGGGGAAGTGGTTCAAATAGCTTCGGCTATCACTTCCTTTTGTCCGGTCGTGATGGTCAAGCGGATTAAGGCGTCCTGTAGATACTAGTTGCGTTGCTCCTGGCAGTATGGGTTCGAGTCACTTCTGGGGTGTGAGTTTTCAGTCGCATATAGTCCTGGGGACCATTCGGGCTTCTTCGCATTTGTGTTCCTCACGTGTGCCCCAAAGAATGAGGTGATATATATATATATATATATATATATATATATATATATATATATATATATATATATATATATACATATATATATATATATATATCAGAACGTAAAACGACACCGCAAACACTGTTTATGATGGAGAGACGTAAATCTGTGTATTCACCTACTTGTGCTTGGGGGGGGGGTGATCTCTGCTCTTTCAGCCTTCCTCTCAACTGTCAATCAACTGTTTCTACTACTATTTTTTTTCTCCCACACCCCACACACGCACACCCCAGGAAGCAGCCCGTGACAGCTGACTAACTTCCAGGTACCTATTTACTGCTAGATAACAGGGGCATAGGGTGAAAGAAACTCTGCCTATCGTTTCTCGCTGGCGCCCGGAATCGAACCCGGAACCACAGGATCACGTGCCCAGCGTGCTGTCCGCTTGGCCAGCCGGCTCGCTCTGTGTATATGTATATTTATGTCTGTAGGTTAGATTAGCATTTTAAAAGCATTACAATCACCTTCTGTGATTGACTGTTCAATAAATCACTGAAATATATGTTTAACAGATCACTAACCCTGTCACTAATGGAGGACAGAAGAAAATGAATGCATAATGGTTAGCATTGTAAATGTGTGGCCATGTCTGTGGTAGAAATTAATAATAATAATAATGATAATAAAAAACATCATTACTCACTCCACCACCGAATGTCAACCCCCACAAGCACATCTTAGTGAGCACCTACCACATTCCATCCCCAACCACCCTAACACCACCAACCACCCCCTCAACACTACCACCTACTCCTCAGCATCACTGCCCCTCCAGCACCACCAACCACCCCCAACACCCCCTTCCCCCAACACCTCGCCCGACAGACCATTGGAACATTATCTAACACAGTGCACAGTTACGAAGATTTAAGATATAAGATTTTAACTTAGATTTAACAGAGCAGAAGAAGTTGTTAAACACACGGGACGAAATCTTACTGAAGCGGCCATACGAATCATAAATACTCATATTCCGTCTACGTAAAAAAGATATAAGTAACACTTAGTGGGGCAGCCAGAGGCTTAGGGCCCGCGCAGGAATATCCCTGCCAAAAAATAAAAATCCCCAACACCACAACCTCCCCCCAAGACCACCACCCACCTCCAACACCCCCCCCCCCCAAGACCACCACCCACCCCTCCAACACCATCACCCCCCCCCAAGACCACCAACCACCCCCCAACACCACCAACCACCTCCCACACCCCTCCCCAACACTACCACCCATCCCCCAACACCACCACCCATCCCCCAACACTACCACCCATCCCCCAACACCACCACCCATCCCCCAGCACCACCACCGATCCCCCAACACTACCACCCATCCCCCAACATGTTTTAGCTGCTAAAGAAAACAGATTTGAAATTAAATTCCTATGAATACCATCACATGTTGGCATCTCAAGGCATGACACTGTTGATATGCTTGCAAAGACAGCCTGTAGAAAACCAGTGGTAGAAATTGATATGGGTGTTTCATTAGCAGTGACAAAGAGAATACTTAAACAAATATCTAATGAAGATCTCACCGACCTAACAAATTCACAAAGACCTGAAAGTTGTAGCATTAAATATTATGATAGATACCGTGAGGAGACATTCACATATGGGACTAATAGAACAAGAACCCGGCAATGTGATGTTATAGTGGCCAGAATACACCTGGGATATAGACGTATCTGGCAGCTTTCTCAAAACCCAAATGTCGAGTACACAATGTGTCAACTTTTTTAAATAGAAAACATGCACTCTCTTGAATATTATATTGTAGAATGTCCCATACTGACTGACTTTCGCCCTCCTGGACTAAGGTTTGCTGAACTCTGTAATTACTATATGAGTACTGGAACACTTGATGATATATTGGACTTGTACCCAAGATTGACCATGTAATGTATCAATTATACAATGTATGTATGTGATGTAACTATATAACCTGAGCTTGTAAAAGCACCTTAATCACCTTCAGTGATTAAGTGCTTAATTGCACACTAGTTTCTCTATTAGCTATCTCACCCTGTCAGAGTAAAAGAGACAAATGTATGTGAATGCATGTGTGTGTGTATATATGTATATATATATGTATATGAACGTATATATGTGTGTGTATGTATATGTATGTGTATAAAGTATATATGGAAGCTGATCAGAATTACATTTCACCTTTGTAAATGCACATTAATGACACTATGTGAAAGACACATCGAACACTTTATGTAGGGCATACGTAAATCTGTGTATCTATGTATTTACGTATGTAGGTTAGCTTAGCGTTCTAAAAGCACCGAATCACCTTCTGTGATTGATTGTTCAATAAACCCCTGAACTATATGTTTAACACATCTCTAACCCTGT
Source organism: Procambarus clarkii (assembly GCF_040958095.1). Classification (NCBI taxonomy): domain Eukaryota; kingdom Metazoa; phylum Arthropoda; class Malacostraca; order Decapoda; family Cambaridae; genus Procambarus; species Procambarus clarkii. The sequence continues at coordinate 35,595,316 of NC_091171.1, forward strand.
CCATGGAGGACAGAAGAAAATGTATATATGCTGATTAGCATTGTAAATGTGTGGCCACGTCCGTGGTAGAAAATAATAATAAAAAAAAAATCCCCCAACACCCCAACACCACCACCCATCCCCCAACACCAACAACCACCCCCCAACACTAACCCCCTCCCACAAACCAACACCACCAACCAACCTCCAACACCACCAACCACCGCCCCCCCAACACCACCACCCACCACCCCCCCTCCCCCAACACCACCAACCACCCCCAACACCACCAACCACCCCCCAACACCACCACCCACCAACCATCACTCCCCAGTCAGCCAGGCGTCTGGTGTCTGTTTATCAACCTACTACAAGCGTCATGTTTCTCAGTTCGTCACGGTAGGCATCACTGGTGGTCCTTTACCTGGTCGCCTCTACAGGTGAGTAGGTACAGGTGGGGGGGGGGACGGGGTACGGACGGGTTAGGGGGGGGGGGTCCGGCGGGGTGGTGGCAGGGATGGGTGGTGGGTCTGGTAATGGGAGAGGAGGGTGGGTGAGGTGAGACCCAACTTGAGTGACCCACACTCATGTACATTACCCAGCAAGCATCATCAGGAAAGGGTCAGACGGCAATGTTCTCAGAGTCGTTGCTAAGCGTCTGAACCAACGATTGTCATTGTAGCGTCAGCAGGAGGCATTATTCCCCCCCCCCCCCTCCTCCTCCTCTCCCTCCCCCTCCCTCATATTTGCATGTGTATCAGGGCTATGCATAAATATATCTGCCGTGAGGCACCTGGTCATGTAGGGACGCCGGGAAAGGCACCCTTGTCTCCTCGACACACACAGGCCAATGTACCGTGAAACACTGACGCTGCCATGAACAACTCAACCACCCAGGAGTAATTACCTTGTTAGCGGGTGGTGCCGGTCCTGGAATTGTGGATCCTCTTCTCCCCCGTCATTAGGGTTGAGAGATGGCCGCTTTGATTACATTATCTTTACGAGTGAACCTTCTTTACGCCAGGAAATGGACAGGGTGATCCACTGGATACTACACAGTGTGTCAACCAATAGCTTGGTAATTATGTGGGTTGACGCTTACTATCTTGCTAACATTTGTTCCCCCTTAACATCACCTGCATTGTTCGGGAGAGATATATATGTCAGGAACACATGAGCAAAGATAATTACATAGCGAATTGATCAGCTCTGTAAAGAGGACGCCAGCATTATGTGCTCTGATACACGATGATAAAAATTCCTCTGGTTCGACTACGCTATGTGAGACACACACACACACACACACACATATATATGTAAGGCCTAAGCGTTAAAACACGGGACCATCAACCAACGAGTGAGAGATGGTAGTCGAGGTGCACCAGAACACAGCGCAAGATGTAATCACAGCACATTATACCTCTCCCCTCCTCCCCCCACCTCTCTCTCCCTAACTAAATTACCAAACAATTTGAGGCAGCGCTCGCACACGTAAACACCGAGGTGGTCCGCGGGGATGTTGTGGCCCCGCGCCCCCGCGCGCTGACGACTCCTGTGTGGCCGAGCACACGGTTCCTCCGCCGGAATAACTAATGGCCATCCCGGACCCTATCTCGCCCGCGGTGTTGTCAGCGTGACTGTTTAAGGCCAGAATGGACTTTTGTGTGTGTGTGTGTGGGGGGGGGGGGGGGGGGGGGGGGGGGGGGGGGGGGGGGGGGGGGGGGGGG
>NC_091171.1:35597521-35650021 GCF_040958095.1 Procambarus clarkii
GAGCTGGAGTATACCTGATGAATACCTGGCTAGTGGGTACTAGCAGCTTGACTTGTGGTATCTTGACCCAGCAAACTGTTTGCCTGGAGCTGGCGGCCGGCCCACATATCCACTACATCCCTGCTGGTCCGGCCCCCTTCTTGTAGGAACGTGTCTGATGGGCTCTTGAACACGTCCACTTTGGTTCCGGCGGTATTTGTTACGCTTGTTGGTAGGATCCTGAATAGTGGCGGACCTCTGATGATCGTGCAGTGTTCCCTGACTGCAGGTCTTATCAGAGCAAGGGAAGAACTGCGGTTGGTTTTCTGCTTAGGGCCATTTTTTCACAGTTTCCAAAGTATTTGCTTCCGGGACACGCACAAGACGGGTATGGATCTCTGTGTTCCTTCCGCCACTGTCCACAGAATAGTTATGGGGGCGCCTCAGTAGTTACACTACCACCCACAGAATGGGCATGGAGGGTGCCCCGAAATTCCTTTTACTGCCACTCACAGGATATTTAGGGAACTATAATAGAGACATAAAATGTTAAATAAAAACAAAGCACTAATGACTTAACGTGCAAGATTTCCTTTCTTCTTAGGCATGATGTGGAAGGAACAACTGCTTCCAGCTCAACAAGCCACAGTGTAGGAAAACAGGAGATGCCTTCACCCATAGCGTTATAAACCTGTGGAACCGCCTAACCGCCGAAGCCGTAAATGCCAGGATATTACTTTACTTTATAGTTCAGGTGAATAATATCCTGAGGAACAATAGTGGGACATTCGACAAGCCGTCGGCTTCCTGCACGCAGTCCAGGCCTCTAGAGAGGAAGGCTCTCAGGAGAATTCAGTAGTGGAAATTAACAGAAATGTGCACTGAGGAGAGTATACTGATGAAGGAGGGGGAGAGAGACGTGGAGGAGACGTAAGAGGAACTAGTGGATGGGTCAGAAGGAAAAGAATAGGCTAGTGACCTCTGAGATGGAATTAAGATGGAAAAGAATAAGGGTTTGTAGAAGCAAAGAGGTTGCTATAGATCGTTTGCGCGAATTGTCCTTTCAGCGGAAGTTAGTGAAAGATAGCGGTGTCTATTAGCATTGTCTATCGCTATGGTTTGGTCGGTGTGCGAGCACCCTCTTTGTTTAACCGATCTGCCATCAAACGGTCGGAAGGAATGCTTCGCGACAGCCCTTTTCAGGGCCGGTCTGGTGCAAGGGTCGAGTTACAGAGGGCGCTGTCTTTTGTCCACTACCTCTATAGTCTTGCATCTTTGATCACGCAACTCTTCAATGGAACTGATGAACTGATAAGGCAGGAATTTGTGGACTGTTGTAGGCGACGCCAGTACTCGTGGAGTCTGAAAATCGACAATCCTGCGAGAAATTCCTGTGAACCCATCGTGTTGGATACGACAAGCAAGAACCTCAGACCCACGTGTATTGGAGAAGGCAAGCAAGGGACCTGTGGTGAATTGCGTAAGCAAGGGCCAGATATCCGTCAGCGTTGGTAGAGGTACCCTGAAGGTATCAATTATAATTATTAGTTACCCAAATCAGTCAACAATCCACTTAACTCCTTAAATGAGACATACTCGACTCGATTGATCATAAATCTCTTAATGAGAGGAATGCAAGAGGGGATCGAGGGTGGTTGTGCTAGGATAGTTGTTGTGTGCATTTGTCAATTATCACTGGAGACACCGGTACTAATGCCATACTGGGTTGATGATGTTGGCGGCATGTTCCAGAGATTCACTGGACCTGTTTCAGGACTTGCGTAGAGTAGCTGTTTCAGGACTTGCGTAGAGTAGCTGTTTCAGGACTTGCGTAGAGTAGCTGTTTCAGGACTTGCGTAGAGTAGCTGTTTCAGGACTTGCGTAGAGTAGCTGTTTCAGGACTCGCGTAGAGTAGCTGTTTCAGGACTCGCGTAGAGTAGCTGTTTCAGGACTTGCGTAGAGTAGCTGTTTTAGAACTCGCGTAGAGTAGCTGTTTCAGGACTTGCGTAGAGTAGCTGTTTCAGGACTTGCGTAGAGTAGCTGTTTTAGAACTCGCGTAGAGTAGCTGTTTCAGGACTTGCGTAGAGTAGCTGTTTCAGGACTCGCGTAGAGTAGCTGTTTCAGGACTTGCGTAGAGTAGCTGTTTCAGGACTTGCGTAGAGTAGCTGTTTTAGGACTCGCGTAGAGTAGCTGTTTCAGGATTCGCGTAGAGTAGCTGTTTCAGGACTCGCGTAAAATAGTTTGTATTGCTAGGTGAATTTTATTTCTTTTGTTAATAATTGGTGAGCGACATGCTTACGAACGTCAGTTTAAGATAACACAATTGGAACCATTTTAAAACATTTTCTTGACCTGAATGCCACCGGAAGAAGACAACAAACCCCAAATAAATGATAAAGAAATGATTGGGACTCCCATTTTGGTCCGTCCTTGGTCCTTTTCAAGTCGACCTGGACCTGTATCAAGTCGACCTGGACCTGTATCAAGTCGACCTGGCATTCTGTTCTCTTATTAGAACGTCGCATTTTGACGTATACTTCACCCAAGGCCAAAACCGTCGTAATAAAAAAAATTGGAAGCGGCTCGCGAAATTGACAGTGTCCCGTTTTCTGTTTTGGGTCCTCTGGTAGTTTAGGATAAGGGAAAACTTAAAGCTGTGTATGGAGTCAGCCTCCACCACATCACTCCCTAATGCATTCCATTTGTCTACTACTCTGACACTGAAAAAAAAAAATTCACACTCCTGCGAAAAATCCTGCACACTCTTTCAATACTCGGGAGCCGTACGGCCGAGCGGACAGCACGCTGGACTTGTGATCCTGTGGTCCTGGGTTCGATCCCAGGCGCCGGCGAGAAACAATGGGCAGAGTTTCTTTCACCCTATGCCCCTGTTACCTAGCAGTAAAATAGGTACCTGGGTGTTAGTCAGCTGTTACGGGCTGCTTCCTGGGGGTGGAGGCCTGGTCTAGGACCGGGCCGCGGGGACACTAAAGCCCCGAAATCATCTCAAGATAACCTCAAGAGGTGGAGGTGGTGTGGGGCTCAAGATAACCTATTCATTCACTGTTGTTGTTTTTTTTCGTAAATAGTAATTGTAAAACACACACACACACACACACACACACACACACACACACACACACACACACACACACACACACACACACACACACACACACACACACACACACACAAGTCAAGTGAACTAAGGGAAAGAGCACAAGAAGTGAACCCAGATGTAATTGGACTCACTGAAACAAAACTCTCTGGAATCATAACGAATGCCGTGTTTCCCCAGGAGTACACAATAATAAGGAAAGAGAGGGAAGGTAGGGGAGGAGGAGGAGTGGCCCTACTCATGAGAAAGGAATTGAGTTTTAAGGAGATGGCTATCCCGGGCTGTGAGGGTTTCAGAGACTACATAGCAGGCACCATGACAATGGGAGGACCAAGGATAGTAGTAGCAGTAATATATAATCCTCCACCAAATGACAGAAGACCCAGTCAAGAGTACGAAAGCAACAACATGGCAGTTAACACTATAATTGAGAGGGCAGCCTCTTCTGCCTGTAGAAATAGATCCCACCTGCTCATCATGGGGGACTTCAATCACGGCAGGATTGACTGGGAGAACAAGGAACCGCATGGAGGCGAGGATACGTGTAGAGCCAAACTACTGGAGGTGGCGACTAGAAACTTCTTAACCCAGCATGTCAGTGAACCTACAAGGATGAGAGGAAATGACGAACCAGCGAGACTCGACCTGGTTTTCACCCTGAACGACTCTGACATAAGAGAAATCAGTTTTGAGGACCCAGTAGGAATGAGCGACCACAGTGTATTGGTGTTTGAGTACCTGATTGAAGAAGGGTTATTGAACTCGAGAAGGGATACCGAAACCAAAAGGTTAGCATACCGAAAGGGAAACTATGAGGAGATAAGAAAATGGCTAGCAGATATAGCATGGGAAACAGAGCTCAGGGAAAAGACGGCCCAAGATATGATGGAATACATCACGCAAAAATGCAAGGATGCAGCAAACAAGTTTGTCCCAGTTCAAAAGGAAAACAGTGAAATGAAGATGAGAAACCCTTGGTTTAATCAGAGATGTAGGCTAGCTAAGCAGCAAAGTAAAAGGGCATGGAGAAACTATAGGAATAACAGGACACTGGAGAGCAGAGAAAGATACCAGAATGCCAGGAATGAATATGTTAGGATGAGAAGAGAGGCAGAAAGACAATACGAAAATGACATCGCAAGCAAGGCAAAGACTCAGCCTAAATTGCTGCATAGCCACATCAGGAGAAAAACAACAGTAAAGGAACAGGTTATGAAATTAAGGTTAGGGGCAGAAGGATTCACTACAAACGACAAGGAAGTGTGTGAGGAACTGAATAAGAAATTCCAAGAGGTCTTCACCTTAGAGCAAGGAGAAATCCCAGAGATAAGAGAGGGAATAGCTAACCAGGAACCACTGGAAGAGTTTGAGATTGCCAGCGGGGAAATAAGGAAGTGTTTACTAGAATTGGATGTGACAAAGGCTATAGGCCCAGATGGAATCTCCCCTTGGATACTAAAGGAAGGAGCAGAAGAACTGTGCCTCCCGCTCTCCATGGTGTATAACAAATCGCTGGCAACAGAGGAACTGCCAGAAATTTGGAAAGCAGCTAACGTAGTCCCGATATACAAGAAAGGGGATGGACAGGAGGCACTGAATTACAGACCAGTGTCCCTAACCTGCATACCATGCAAGATGATGGAGAAGATTGTGCGAAGAAAGCTAGTGGAGCACCTGGAGCGAAAGAACTTTGTAACACAGCATCAACATGGATTCAGGGATGGCAGGTCCTGCCTCACAGGGTTACTTGAATTCTACGACCAGGCAACAAAAATAAGGCAAGAAAGAGAAGGGTGGGCAGACTGCATATTTTTGGATTGTCAGAAAGCCTTTGACACAGTGCCACACAAGAGGCTAGTGAAAAAACTGGAGATGCAGGCTGGAGTGAAAGGGAAGGTACTCCGTTGGATACAGGAGTACCTAAGTAACAGGAGACAACGAGTCAGTGTGAGGGGTGAGGTCTCAGATTGGCGAGACGTTACGAGCGGAGTACCGCAGGGGTCAGTCCTTGGACCTATACTGTTTCTGATATATGTAAATGATCTTCCAGAGGGTATAGAATCGTTTCTCTCAATGTTTGCCGATGATGCAAAAATTATGAGGAGGATTGAAACTGAGGACGATAGTAGGAGGCTACAAGATGACCTAGACAGACTGAGTGAATGGTCCAACAAATGGCTGTTGAAGTTCAACCCGAGTAAATGCAAAGTAATGAAACTAGGTGGTGGAAATAGGAGGCCAAACACAGGATACAGAATAGGAGATGAAGTACTTAATGAAACCAACAGAGAGAAAGATCTAGGAGTTGATATCACACCAAACCTGTCTCCTGAAGCCCACATAAAAAGAATAACGTCTGCGGCATATGCGAGGCTGGCTAACATCAGAACAGCGTTCAGGAACCTGTGTAAGGAATCATTCAGAATCTTGTACACCACATATGTAAGACCAATCCTGGAGTATGCGGCCCCAGCATGGAGCCCGTACCTTGTCAAGCACAAGACGAAGCTGGAAAAAGTCCAAAGGTATGCCACTAGACTAGTCCCAGAACTAAGAGGCATGAGTTACGAGGAAAGGCTGCGGGAAATGCACCTTACGACACTGGAAGACAGAAGAGTAAGGGGAGACATGATCACAACCTACAAAATCCTCAGAGGAATCGACCGGGTAAACAAGGATAAACTATTCAACACTGGTGGGACGCGAACAAGGGGACACAGGTGGAAATTGAGTACCCACATGAGCCACAGAGACGTTAGAAGGAACTTTTTCAGTGTCAGAGTAGTTAACGGATGGAATGCATTAGGCAGTGATGTGGTGGAGGCAGACTCCATACACAGTATTAAATGTAGATATGATAGAGCCCAGTAGGCTCAGGAATCTGTACACCAGTTGATTGACAGTTGAGAGGCGGGAACAAAGAGCCAAAGCTCAACCCCCGCAAGCACAAATAGGTGAGTACAAATAGGTGAGTACACACACACACACATTTTTATTAAAAAAAAAGAAACATTAAACAAAAAAATGTATGACAAAAACTGGGTTATCTGTTGGGAATCCCAGTAAGGTGTCACCAACCACTGTACCTCCAGCCCTGTGTGACTGCTGGTCTCAGTACTGACACACACACACACACACACACACACACACACACACACACACACACACACACACACACACACACACACACACACACACACACACTGCAGGGACAAGAGTACCATATGGTCTCTTTTGCTTGGTTTGGTTGTTAGGTTGAATAACACTCGTTCTTGATTTTAGAACATGCGGGAAAGATAGGTCAGGGGGCGGGAAGGGGGATGAGAACTTATCAGAAGAAAGCGCCAAGGCATTACGACTATATAGCATTGGGAAAAAGATCAGGATTTAGAATGATTCGGGGGAAGGGAAGGAATGGTGCCCAACCACTTGGACGGTCGAGGATTGAACGCCGACCTGCAGGAAGCGAGACCGTCGCTCTACCGTCCTGCCCAATTAAGAGAGGGAGGGAAGGTAAGGAACACAGGGGAGAGGGGGGGGGCGGGAAAGGTAATCAAAACATGCCTATTTGTGCTTGCAGGATCGAGCTTTTAGCTCTTGGGCCCCACTTTACCTCTTAATAATTTATCTCCATGTTAGCCGCGTCTTTACTTCACTGATTTACTCCTATGTACCTTTGAACCCGTGAAGGAAGCTGTCCATCTCAACTTCCTCCTTGAGGAAGTTGTGTGGTACCTGGTACCTTAATCACTAGACCATACGACTGTGCAAAAATCTTGGTAGTCGTGAGACAATTGATCCTAGATCCGACAGCGCTCGGCGGTCAACTTGGGCATAGATATTAAAGAGAGAGAGAGAGAGAGAGAGAGAGAGAGAGAGAGAGAGAGAGAGAGAGAGAGAGAGAGAGAGAGAGAGAGAGAGAGAGAGAGAGAGAGAGAGAGAGAGAGAGAGAGAGAGATAGAGAGATGTATAAGCGTGTGTCGGGGGATAAGAGGGATAATTTATCACAACAAATGGAAAATCCAGGTGAGAGCTTCACGTGTTGTGTCGTCTCTCTCACCTCTCCTCTCTCCACCCCCCCCCCCCCCCACCACCCTATCCCCCTCCTCCCTCCCCCTCCTCCCTACCCCCCCCCCTAATCCCTCTCCTTCCACCCTACCCCTCCACCTCATGCTTTAAATATAATACACTGGGATGATGTTTGACGCATACGCAGTTCTTCCGTAATTTAGGTATATATTTATGACATACTGGATGGTGTATCTTCCCCCCCCCCTTATCTCACCTCTTCTCACCTCTCAACCTTGCTGTCATTACCTCAGCGAGAGAGAGAGAGAGAGAGAGAGAGAGAGAGAGAGAGAGAGAGAGAGAGAGAGAGAGAGAGAGAGAGAGAGAGAGAGAGAGAGAGAGAGAGAGAGAGAGAGAGAGAGAGAGAGAGAGATTGTGTAGAAAGTGGAGTGAGGGATGAAGAGGGAGAGAGTGGGGGGGGGAAGTGAGAGGGAAGTGAGGGGGAAGAAAGGTGGACAGGGACACCACCAACGTGGCCAGGGACACCACCAACGGGGCCAGGGACACCACCAACGTGGCCAGGGACACAACCAACGTGGCCAGGGACACCACCAACGTGGCCAGGGACACCACCAACGGGGCCAGGGACACCACCAACGTGGCCAGGGACGCCACCAACGTGGCCAGGGACACCACCAACGTGGCCAGGGACACCACCAACGGGGCCAGGGACACCACCAACGTGGCCAGGGACACCACCAACGTGGCCAGGGACACCACCAACGTGGCCAGGGACGCCACCAACGTGGCCAGGGACACCACCAACGTGGCCAGGGACACCACCAACGTGGCCAGGGACACCACCAACGTGGCCAGGGACACCACCAACGTGGCCAGGGACACCACCAACGTGGCCAGGGACACCACCAACGGGGCCAGGGACGCCACCAACGTGGCCAGGGACACCACCAACGTGGCCAGGGACACCACCAACGTGGCCAGGGACACCACCAACGTGGCCAGGGACACCACCAACGGGGCCAGGGACACCACCAACGTGGCCAGGGACACCACCAACGTGGCCAGGGACACCACCAACGGGGCCAGGGACACCACCAACGTGGCCAGGGACACCACCAACGGGGCCAGGGACGCCACCAACGGGGCCAGGGACACCACCAACGTGGCCAGGGACACCACCAACGTGGCCAGGGACACCACCAACGGGGCCAGGGACACCACCAACGTGGCCAGGGACACCACCAACGTGGCCAGGGACACCACCAACGGGGCCAGGGACGCCACCAACGGGGCCAGGGACACCACCAACGGGGCCAGGGACGCCACCAACGGGGCCAGGGACACCACCAACGGGGCCAGGGACGCCACCAACGGGGCCAGGGACACCACCAACGGGGCCAGGGACACCACCAACGGGGCCAGGGACACCTACACCTGGGTGACTGCACCTGGATAATCACTCATTAATCTGCCTTAAGCACTAACAGACAGATGTGATGATTCAGGACCAGAGTCATCAAACATGATGAGCTCCCTCACACCTCACCACCATCCCGACCACCCCACAGAGGCCAGGGACACCCCCCTGGCCTTTGTGGTTGATTGGCCGTTGCTGTGAATGTGGTTCCATATATATATGCAACTACAATCACAGCAACGTAAACAAAACAAAGCAAAAAAACAACTGTGTGGTGAAGAGTTTGTTGGGTAGAGATAAAGAAGATAAGCAGAGAGAGAGAGAGAGAGAGACAGAGAGAGAGAGAGAGAAGAGAGAGAGAGAGAGAGAGAGAGAGAGAGAGAGAGAGAGAGAGAGAGAGAGAGAGAGAGAGAGAGAGAGAGAGAGAGAGAGAGAGAGAGAGAGAGAGAGAGAGAGAGAGAGAGAGAGAGAGAGAGAGAGAGAGAGAGAGAAGAGAGAGAGAGAGAGAGAGAGAGAGAGAGAGAGAGAGAGAGAGAGAGAGAGAGAGAGAGAGAGAGGGAGAGAGAGAGAGAGAGAGAGAGAGAGAGAGAGAGAGAGAGAGAGAGAGAGAGAGAGAGAGAGAGAGAGAGAGAGAACATGACGGGGGGGAGGAAGCGAGGAGTCACTAAGCACAAGGAAAACAGTAAGAGTGTTATCTCAAGCAGTTATTAAGGAGCTGAAGGCTTTATGATGACGTATAGCGCCACATCCCGTTTTCTAAGAGGCTCATTAACATCTCAGGCCCTTAATCACACAATCGTAAAATTAATAGACCAATTAAGGCGTGCGTCCCCGGGATCGGCGAGGACGACGGACAGGCACGACTGGTCGCCGAGTAACGCGTGTCGGGGGAAATTGCTGGATCAACAGGACTGTGCCGCTCGCATGGGGCATGGCGGGTATATAATGGGTACCTCATCTCACACTATCACAGAATCCCACCAACTCTCCCACACCCTGTGATGCCGCCGCCATGGGAGTTGAGTGGGAGTGGGGGGAGTTAAGTGGGAGGGAGGGGGTGGAGTTTGGTGGTGGGGGTGGGTAGGGGGTGGCTGATACTATACTTACCTATCAGTTACCTATCAGTGTCATCGGGGTAAGATAGAGATGGCTTCCTCAACTTCCTCTTCCAGTGCTTTCCATTTGTTGTGGATGGAAGTGACATATCAGTTCATTCAGGATGGGGGAGGGGTATGGGGGAGGGGTGTGGGGGAGAGGGATGGTGTAGATAGTGTCGAGGATGGAAGATAAGATGGCAGCGATAGTATTGACGTAGTGGCAGGCAGCCTGCGGTAGGTGTGTTGAGAGGTGGGTGGGGGGAGGAAAGTAAGATGGGGGAGGGGGTAGGTAAGTGAAAGGGGGACAAGTGAGTGAGGAGGGGAAGAGGGGGAAGGGAAGGTTGAGGTAGCAGAGGCACAGGTGGGGGGTCCAGGAGGAGAGTGAGGAGGCAGGAGCAGTGAGTGGAGAAGCGGTCGCTTGATCAAAGAGTCGACTAAGCAGGTGGCCTGTGAGCCTCACCTGAGAGTTACACTGATTATACATATTACCTGAAGCCCACTGTGTGTCTGTGTCGCATTTCCCATGCTTAGAAAAGTAAGAGAGGGCTAGAGAGAGAGAGAGAGAGAGAGAGAGAGAGAGAGAGAGAGAGAGAGAGAGAGAGAGAGAGAGAGAGAGAGAGAGAGAGAGAGAGAGAGAGAGAGAGAGAGAGAGAGAGAGAGAGAAAGGTACTATGAGGTGTGGGGGATATATTGTGTGGGAAGCGGGTGTTAAGGTGATGGGTGAGGCTGTGTTGGCCAGATCCATATAATGACGTCATGAGCACACACACACACACACACACACACACACACACACACACACACACACACACACACACACACACACACACACACACACACACACACACACACTAACACACACACATACTCACACAATTAGGTGAGTACACACACACACACATATATATATATATATATATATATATATATATATATATATATATATATATATATATATATATATATATATATATATATATATATATATATACCTGGGGTAGAGTACTGTTAGAACAATTTTGAAATTCCTGCCATGATTAGCACATAAAGTTTTACAATATGACCAAAAAATACAATATCAGTTCAGTCTTAATGGTATTGCAAGACTTATCGTGAGGGGTAGGGGGTTGGGGTCAGTTTGGCACAGTGTCACGTGGCATTCGTTTCTTTCATGTCAATCCTGATTCGTCCATTTCCATTTATGCAAAGAATTTATTTTGTAATGAATACTTAACTAACCAATATTTCAATTATCATTTTTGTTTGTCATTTAACAGCTAAAACATTTCTCTGTAAAAGTTGTTTTATATCGTCATCGTCATATTAAAGTAACTTGTATATACCAATATTATTAAAAAACTTCCATTGTAAATAGGTCAATTAAAAATATATATTTTTAATATAGTTGCTATGTCTGCGTCATTACAGGCCTGGCCAATATATCCTCCCACTCCAGGACGTGCAGGGTGAGAGGACACACTCACTCACAGGGGTTCATCAAGCAGTTCCGTGGAGACTGACGAAACCTTTACATCTCTCCTCAGTCACGGGGGGCTTAGTCTATATTTATCAACCCGTCTACGAGCTTGGAAACCTCCCAACTCTTAGTTATTATAATCAACCTTCGGAGCGCATAAGCTATTTAATAAAAAGTAAATGCAGCAATGATAGAGGAAAGATGTAAAGGTTTCGTTAATGGATTCGTAAATTCTCGATAATCTCAGGACGTTCCCAGGATCATCGTCCCGGGAACGTCTTAGAAACCATTACAGAACTGTTAGGAATGATGTTTTTGTCAATAAATCTAGTTGTTTGGGCACCTGGGGTGCAGTACTGTTGTTTGGGCACCTGGGGTGCAGTACTGTTGTTTGGGCACCTGGGGTAGAGTACTGTTGTTTGGGCACCTGGGGTAGAGTACTGTTGTTTGGGCGCCTGGGGTAGAGTACTGTTGTTTGGGCACCTGGGGTAGAGTACTGTTGTTTGGGCACCTGGGGTGCAGTACTGTTGTTTGGGCACCTGGGGTGCAGTACTGTTGTTTGGGCACCTGGGGTAGAGTACTGTTGTTTGGGCACCTGGGGTAGAGTACTGTTGTTTGGGCACCTGGGGTAGAGTACTGTTGTTTGGGCACCTGGGGTGTAGTACTGTTGTTTGGGCACCTGGGGTAGAGTACTGTTGTTTGGGCACCTGGGGTAGAGTACTGTTGTTTGGGCACCTGGGGTGCAGTACTGTTGTTTGGGCACCTGGGGTAGAGTACTGTTGTTTGGGCACCTGGGGTAGAGTACTGTTGTTTGGGCACCTGGGGTAGAGTACTGTTGTTTGGGCACCTGGGGTAGAGTACTGTTGTTTGGGCGCCTGGGGTAGAGTACTGTTGTTTGGGCGCCTGGGGTAGAGTACTGTTGTTTGGGCACCTGGGGTAGAGTACTGTTGTTTGGGCACCTGGGGTAGAGTACTGTTGTTTGGGCACCTGGGGTAGAGTACTGTTGTTTGGGCACCTGGGGTAGAGTACTGTTGTTTGGGCACCTGGGGTAGAGTACTGTTGTTTGGGCACCTAGGGTAGAGTACTGTTGTTTGGGCACCTGGGGTAGAGTACTGTTGTTTGGGCACCTAGGGTAGAGTGCTGTTGTTTGGGCACCTGGGGTAGAGTACTGTTGTTTGGGCGCCTGGGGTAGAGTACTGTTGTTTGGGCACCTAGGGTAGAGTACTGTTGTTTGGGCACCTGGGGTAGAGTACTGTTGTTTGGGCACCTAGGGTAGAGTACTGTTGTTTGGGCACCTGGGGTAGAGTACTGTTGTTTGGGCGCCTGGGGTAGAGTACTGTTGTTTGGGCACCTGGGGTAGAGTACTGTTGTTTGGGCACCTGGGGTAGAGTACTGTTGTTTGGGCACCTAGGGTAGAGTACTGTTGTTTGGGCGCCTGGGGTAGAGTACTGTTGTTTGGGCACCTGGGGTAGAGTACTGTTGTTTGGGCACCTGGGGTAGAGTACTGTTGTTTGGGCACCTGGGGTAGAGTACTGTTGTTTGGGCACCTAGGGTAGAGTACTGTTGTTTGGGCACCTGGGGTAGAGTACTGTTGTTTGGGCACCTGGGGTAGAGTACTGTTGTTTGGGCGCCTGGGGTAGAGCACATCCTGCTTGGCTACACACCTGCTGGACAGCAAATTACAGCACAGGTAATGGACACAAGTGCCCCAAGATCGCAGGTGTGTGACCTATGACACGAGAGGAAGAGCGTCTTGCGTAATGGGAGGTGTGTGACGGCAGGAAATTCCCTAAACGCGTACGACCGGCGCTCAACGACCGTGCCAACCAGTGCCGGGTTAAACGACCGGTCACCCGTCCAGTCGCTGGCCTCTCAAGGCGCGCGACAGTTCCATAACTGACACTCCGTAAGAAAATGGGACTGTTTTTGACTGACTGGAAGCGTACACACCCTACCAACCCCCCCAACCTGTCAAGGTCGACGCAATGATAGCGTCGATATCACGGTGTTTTAATGGTAACTAATTCGTCGCGATATTTACAGAACTGGCCAGTCCGTTAAATATGCGACGTTGTCGAATAAACTAAAACATCGTATAATTGACGTTTTCTATGCATCGGTCACGATAGGTTAGTTGGGTTGCTTGGGTTTGTATGTATCTAGTTAGGGGGGGGGGGAAATAGTTGTTTTTTTTACGTTTCTAGTTAGGCAAAAAATTGTCAGGTGGCCTGCATGGTAGAGTGACGGTCCCTTTCAGGTAGGGCCGGGGTTCGATCCCCAGTGGTTTAAGTGGGTGCAAACTGTTCCATCATTTCACCCTGCTTGTCCTCATATCCCAGTTTATTTTTGAGCTCAACAGGCGTATCGGGAAGGCCGCAACAACACTGGTCAGGCTCACAAAGCGCGTTTGGGAAAATGCCAAACTGACTGTACACACCAAGGCACAAGTCTTATGGCATGTGTGGTGAGTACACTTCTCTACGGCGCGGACTCCTGGACCCTGCGCTCTCGCCAGGAGAAACGGCTCAATACCTTTCACATGCGGAACCTGAGACGCATCCTTGACATCACGTGGAAAGACCACGTCACCAGCAACACTGTACTCGAGAGAACAGGAGTCCCTTCAATGTTCACTCTCCTGAAGCAGAGACGCATGCGATGGCTGGGACATGACACACGCAAGGTCGATGGCCGCATACCGAAGGACCTCTTGTATGGAGAACTGGCATCAGGAAGTAGACGCACCGGAAGACATCAGCTGCGTTTCAAAGACGCCTGCAAACGCGCCCTCAAGCAGCTGAACATCGACATCAACACATGGGAGGCAGCAGCTGCGGACAGATCTGCCTGGAGATGCAAAGTGCAGAAGGGACTCCAGCAATTCGAGGATGAACTGAAGAGGCAGGTGGAGGATAATAGACTTCAGAGGAGGTCTCGACCACTGTCAGACGCACCCGCTTCGGGGTTTATCTGCGCTCGCTGCAGTCGAGACTGTCATTCTCGGGTTGGCCTTCACAGCCACAGCAGGCGCTGCATCCAACTAGCCTACAACAACTAGACACCCAGGGCACAACTCCATAACCCCACGGGATTGACGGATGCCTGCTAATTAGGCAAAACAGTGGCATTTCTTACGGAGTCGTCGGAGTGGCATGTAAAATGTATGCGAAATATATATATATATATATATATATATATATATATATATATATATATATATATATATATAATATATATATATATATATATATATATATATATATATATATATATATATATTATATATTATATATTATCTATACAGGCAGGATAACCTGTCCTCACACTTAACGCACAGCCATTTGGCGCTACCGATCAATGCGTCATAATTCGAGTGTATTAATGAAAACATAACAGCACCGTTCTAGTGACGCTTGTTGCCTCTCAAGAGTCCTGTTAATCCCTGTGTAATGTAAAATATTATTACATCCTCACCACCATCATCCACCACCTCCCCACAATCACCCACCACCTCCCCACAATCACCCACCACCTCCCCACCATCACCCACCACCTCCCCACCATCACCCATCAACTCCCACCTGTCCCCCCCCCCACCTCTAGGGGGGAACATAATCACCCATCCTCCCTGCCCTCCCTGGGTGGCCAAATGGGAGACCTGGAACACTCACACACCCATTATAACTCTGATTATGGGGGAGAGGGGACAAGGGGGGGGGGGTGAATGGACTGGGGAAAGGAGGTTGGACAGGATGGGGAGGTGGGGAGGGGGGGGAGATTATTGGTGGGGGTGAAATATGTTTTAGTGAACGTCTTGTCTTACTAAAATACGCCAACTTAATTTTTTTTTATCACCATTTAGTTTTTAGACCACAACGTAAAAATTGTTGTGGTTTGGGCAAACTAAAACCACGGCAATTTTGGCTCTGGTAGGTTAGGTGCGTGTGCCCCTTGTGTTAAATAGCCTGGCTTTATCTACCCTGTCAATTTCTTTGAGAATCTTGAATGTGGTGATCATGTCCCCCCTAACTCTTTCTGTCTTATAGCGAATTGACGTTTAATTCCCGTAGTCTCTCCTCGTAGCTCATACCTCTTAGCTCGGGTACTAGTCTGGTGGCAAACCTTTGAACCTTTTCCAGTTTGGTCATATGCTTGACTAGATATGGACTCCATGCTGGGGCTGCATACTCCAGGATTGGCCTGACATATGTGGTATACAAAGTTCTGAATGATTAAAAAAAATATATACACACACACACACACAAAGATTTGCCACCAGACTAGTACCCGAGCTGAGAGGTATGAGCTACGAGGGGGTTGAGGGGGTTGAGCTTTGCTCTTTCGGCCCGCCTCTCAACTGTCAATCAACTGTTTACTAACTACTTTTTTTCCACACCACACACACACACACCCCAGGAAGCAGCCCGCGACAGCTGACTAGCTCCCAGGTACCTATTTACTGCTAGGTAACAGGGGCATTCAGGGTGAAAGAAATTTTGCCCATTTCTTTCTGCCTTGTGCGGGAATCGAACCCGCGCCACAGAAATACGAGTCCTGCGCGCTATCCACCAGGCTACCAGGCCCCTTACCTTGTGTGTGTGTGTGTGTGTGTGTGTGTGTGTGTGTGTGTGTGTGTGTGTGTGTGTGTGTGTGTGTGTGTGTGTGTGTGTGTGTGTGTGTGTGTGTGTGTGCGTGAACAAAAATAATTAAGATAAATTAGTTTTTCTAAATAAGCAATAAACATTTACTATTATCTGGTGACTGCTACGTTTTGCCATTACGAAAACGAAACCTATGCATCTTTCCTCAATAATGGTGGGTTTGTTTACATTTGATAAACAGTCTTCAAGCTTGGAAATTTCACAACCCTCTGGTATTATTGTTTCAAACAACCTGGTGTTGCTTCGTAGCTCATAAACTAAAATGTAAACAAAGTCCCCATATTTGAGGAAAGATGTAAAGGTTTCGTAAGGCGTTGCCTAAATATCTGACGAGTCCCGGCCCCTGACCCTCGCCCGTCTAGACGGTCCCTGGCCCAGACGGTGACGAAACAAGGCGAGATTTTTTTTTTTTTTTATTATTATTTTCTACCATAGACGAGATATAAACGGCAGCTGGCCCTCCCTTGACCACCTGATACATACGTCAGCCATGCGTCTCAGCTGGCTGACGCTAGGACGCACGCGGGCATGCATGCTCCAACATGCGCGCGCACACACACACACACACACACACACACACACACACACACACACACACACACACACACACACACACACACACACACACACACACACACACACACACACACACACACACACACACACACACATTAATGCACTTCCTAATGCATTTGGAAGTGCATTAGGAAGTGATGTGGTGGAGGCTGACTCCTGGTTGATACCTGGTTGATGGGGTTCTGGGAGTTCTTCTACTCCCCAAGCCCGGCCCGAGGCCAGGCTCGACTTGTGAGAGTTTGGTCTACCAGGCTGTTGCTTGGAGCGGCCCGCAGGCCCACATACCCACCACAGCCCGGTTGGTCCGGCACTCCTTGGAGGAATAAATCTAGTTTCCTCTTGAAAATGTCCACGGTTGTTCCGGCAATATTTCTTATGCTTGCTGGGAGGACGTTGAACAACCGCGGACCTCTGATGTTTATACAGTGTTCTCTGATTGTGCCTATGGCACCTCTGCTCTTCATTGGTTCTATTCTACATTTTCTTCCATGTCGTTCACTCCAGTACGTTGTTATTTTACTGTGTAGATTTGGTACTTGGCCCTCCAGTATCTTCCAGGTGTATATTATTTGATATCTCTCTCGTCTTCTTTCTAGTGAGTACATTTGGAGGGCTTTGAGACGATCCCAATAATTTAGGTGCTTTATTGCGTCTATGCGTGCCATACACAGTTTCAAGTGTAGATATGATAGAGCCCAATAGGCTCAGGAATCTGTACACCTGTTGATTGACGGTTGAAAGGCGGGACCAAAGAGCCAGAGCTCAACCCCCGCAAACACAACTAGGTGAGTACACACGACGGTTGAGAGGCAGGACCAAAGAGCCAGAGCTCAACCCCTGCAAACACAACTAGGTGAGTACACACGGGAGCCGGTGGCTGAGCGGACAGCATGCTAGACATATTATCCTGTGGTCCCGGGTTCGATCCCGGGCGCCGGCGAGAAACATTGGGCAGAGTTTCTTTCACCCTATTCCCCTGTTGCCTAGCAGTAAATAAGTACCTGGGAGTTAGTCAGCTGTCACGGGCTGCTTCCTGGGGTGTGTGTGTGTGAGTGATGTGAAAAAAATAGTAGTAGTAGTTAGAAACAGGTGATTGACAATTGAGAAGCGGGCCGAAAGAGCAGAGCTCAACCCCCGTAAGAACAACTAGGTGAATACAGCGCGTTCTATGCACCAACCAGTGCTGGGGGGAGGGGGAGGTATACACCAAGGAGTACTGGAATGGGTATACACGAGCCACTATTGAGGCGAGTATTCACCAACCAGTACTGGTTGATATCTGGTTGATACCTGGTTGAGGGGGTTCTGGGAGTTCTTCTACTCTCCCAAGCCCGGCCCGAGGCCAGGCTTGACTGTGAGAGTTTGGTCCACTAGGCTGTTGCTTGGAGCGGCCCGCAGGCCCACATACCCACCACAGCCCGTTTGGTCCGGCACTCCATGGAGGAAACAATCTAGTTTCCTCTTGAAGATGTCCACGGTTGTTCCGGCAATATTTCTTATGCTCGCTGGGAGGGTGTTGAACAACCGTGTTGAACAACTCTGATGTTTATACAGTGTTCTCTGATTGTGCCTATGGCACCCCTGCTCTTCACTGGTTCTATTCTGCATATTCTTCCATATCGTTCACTCCAGTACGTTGCTATTTTACTGTGTAGATTTGGGACCTGTCCCTCTAGTATCTTCCATGTGTATATTATTTGATATCTCTCTCGTCTTCTTTCTAGAGAGTACATTTGGAGAGCTTTGAGACGATCACAATAATCTAGGTGCTTTATCGCGTCTATGCGTGCCGTATATGTTCTCTGTATTCCCTCTATTTCAGCAATCTCTCCTGCTCTGAAGGGGGAAGTGAGTACTGAGCAGTACTCAAGACGGGACAACTAAGCTGAGGAGTCGCGAATGAGGTACTGAAGAGAGGTACTGCCAGGAGGAGGAAGAGGAGGACAAATCAGGGTGGAGTCTATGAGGTAAGCCAGCCAGACAGTAGGGGAAAGTGTGGGGTAAGCCAGACATACGGTAGGGGCGGGTGTTGCGCAAGCCAGCCAGACAGTAGGGTAGGAAGTGTTGCAACACAAGCAGACGGTCGTTCATCAAGCAGTGTACCCAAACTGTCGGAGCCGCTGACACCCCCTTCTGTCCTCCCATGGTTACCGTCCTCCCATGGTTACTGTCCTTCCATGGTTACTGTCCTCCCATGGCTACTGTCCTCCCATGGCTACTGTCCTCCCATGGTTACTGTCCTTCCATGGTTACTGTCCTCCCATGGTTACTGTCCTCCCATGGCTACTGTCGTCTCATGGTTACTGTCTTTCCATGGTTACTGTCCTCCCATGGCTACTGTCGTCTCATGGCTACTGTCCTCCCATGGCTACTGTCCTCCCATAGTTACTGTCCTCCCATGGCTACTGTCGTCTCATGGTTACTGTCCTCTCATGGCTACTGTCCTCCCATAGTTACCGTCCTCCCATGGCTACTGTCGTCTCATGGTTACCGTCTGTACTTACCTATCAGTTCTTCTGTCTACGGGCAGTGAGGTCTGGCTCTTTATACTTTATCGAATCGAGCCTTAAAGTTGTGGATGATGGAGGAGGCTTCCACAGCTTCTTCCCTCAGTGCATTCCACCTGTTGACCCCCTGTACAGGGTATGAGTATTTTTTTTTCATTCCTTAGGTTTATTTGCGTGTCCAGCTTTCCACTTGTGTCCTCTTGTCCAACATTCTCTCAGTTTGATACCTTTGTCCACCTTGTCTATTTCGCTCGGTATCTGGTATGTTGTGATCTAACCCTCTTCCCCCTGGTTTCATCCGTGCTCTAGGGTTGTGTGAGCTAGTTCCATTAGCACATCCTCATAGCTTAGCCCTTTTAGCTCTGGTACCAGTCTTGTTGTAAGCCCTCTGTATTGTTTTCAATTTTGGTTTTATGCTTCACGTCTAGCTTCCATGCCAGTGCTGCATATTCCAGGATTGGTCTAATACGTGGTGTGTGGATGGCCTTAGAGGACGCTTGATTAAAGCTTCTAAACTCTTTTTTTTTTCTTTCCTTAGGTTCCCTGCATCGCCTACTGAACCAGGGGGGGACTTTACTTTTCTTTACGAACTGCTCCGTTGGGTCAGCACCTTTCTGGCCAATGAGTTCCGTGATCATCACATTTGCTGTCTTACATTCCATTTCTATCTCCCATTAGATTTCTCGCAGAAAGTGCCTCATCTTACTGTAGTCCTTACTGTAGTAAACCTCTATTTCTGCCACATTTTGGTAAAACACCGAACACTTGGTAAAACACTTTTTTGAAACACAAAACACACAACAGTCTAGTGTTGCAGGTGAGTCCTCTCCTCTTACTCTTCAGTGCTTCGTAATATTGCCTTCTGAAGTGCTTGTCAACCATGTCTACTAGTTTTGCTCTCCATGTCTCATTACTTCCCCTTGGGGGATCCTTATTTACCCAGTCTGCTTTCCTGTGGTTAAAGTCTCCCAGTACTGTATTATGATTTTAGCTCTTACTTCCCTTGCCACTGTGGCTGCTTTTTTTTCGATACCTTTAGACAAATCTTCAAGAAGTGCCGGACCACCCGGGCTGTGGTGGATATGAAGGCCTCCGGGCCGCTCCTAGCAACAGCCTGTTGGACCAAGCTCTCACAAACAGCTTGGGGAGTGGAAGAACTCCCAGACCCCCATCCATCAGGTATCCTGCGGATATAATTATCGTTGCATTTGTCGTCTTCTTTCCAAGGCCGTCTGTTGTTTGGTGAGGACGGGGGGGGGGGGGCCGTCTGTTGTTTGGTGAGGACGGGGGGGGTCCGTCTGTTGTTTGGTGAGGACGGGGGGGGGGTGTTGTATATCACTGTTACCACTAGCTTCACGCCTCCCACTGTTGCTACACCTGTTGCGTTGCTCTACTTGCGTTCTCTTACTCGGTTTTGTTTTTCAGGGATATTCCTGACACTGATATTCCTACTCTGACACTGAAAAAGTTCTTTCTAATGCTTCTGTGGCTCATTTGGGTACTCAGCTTCCACCTGTGTCCCCTTGTGAGTATACCACCCGTGTTAAATAATTCATCCTTGTCCACCCTGTCAATTGGTCTATGGATTTTGTGATCATATCCCCCCGAGCTCTTCTGTCTTCCTGCGACGTGATGTGCAGTTCACGCAGCCTTTCCTCGTAACTCATACCTGTTAGTTCTGGGACTAGTCTAGTGGCATACCTCTGAACTTTTTCCAGCTTCGTCATGTGCTTGACGCGGTACGGGCTCCATGCTGGGGCCGCATACTCCAGGATTGGTCTTACATATGTGGTGTACAAGGTTCTGAATGATTCCTTACACAGGTTCCTGAAGGCTGTTCTGATGTTAGCCAGCCTCGCATATGCCGCAGACATAATTCTTTTTATGTGAGCTTCAGGAGTCAGGTTTGGTGTGCTTCATCTCCTATTCTGTATCCTGAGTCTGGCCTCCTGTTTCCACCGCCTAGTTTCATTACTTTGCATTTACTCGGGTTGAACTTTAGCAACCATTTGTTGGACCATTCATTCAGTATGTCTAGGTCATCTTGTAGCCTCCAGGGCACCTGACAGCTGGGTAGACAGCGATTCGGATTCGTAGTCCTGAGATTCCGGGTTCGATCCCAGGTGAAGGCGGAGACAAATGGGCAAAATGTTACTTTCACCCTGATGCCCCTGTTACCTAGCAGTAAATAGGTACCTGGGAGTTAGACAGCTGCAACGGGCTGCTTCCTGGGGTTGGAGGCCTGGTTGAGGACCGGGCCGCGGGGACTCTAAGCCCCGAAATCATCTCAAGATAACCTCAAGATAATCTCGTACTATCATCCCCTGTTTCAATCCTCCTCATAATTTTTGCATCGTCAGCAAACATTGAGAGAAACGAGTCTATACCCGAGTCTTAACGAGTGTACTCACCTAGTTGTACTCACCTAGTTGTGTTTGCGGGGGTTGAGCTCTGGCTCTTTGGTCCCGCCTCTCAATCGTCAATCAACAGGTGTACAGGTTCCTGAGCCTATTGGGCTCTATCATATCTACACTTGAAACTGTGTATGGAGTCAGCCTCCACCACATCACTGCCTAATGTATTCCATTTGTCAACCACTCTGACACTAAAAAAGTTCTTTCTAATATCTCTGTGGCTCATCTGGGCACTCAGTTTCTACCTGTGTCCCCTTGTGCGTGTGCCCTTTGTGTTAAATAGCCTGTCTTTATCTACCCTATCAATTCCCTTCAGAATCTTGAATGTGTGTGTGTGTGTGTGTGTGTGTGTGTGTGTGTGTGTGTGTGTGTGTGTGTGTGTGTGTGTGTGTGTGTGTGTGTGTGTGTGTGTGTGTGTGTGTGTGCGTGTGTGTGTGTGTGTGTGTGTTTACCTACCCAGACGTCTGCCACCTGTTGCAGTTGGCTTTATCTTTGCAACTATTCATGGAGTCTCAATTTCCTGTCATCTTGTCTCATCACACTTACTCGTGCTGTCACCCTGAAGAACTGCTTCCTCGCAGCCCAGTGTGACGGGTTTATATATCAGTATTAATTAGATGTTGGGGCTGATAAATGGTTTGTTGAACGTTAAATGATGGCTAATGTAAGAATTATCAGTGTATTGTTCTTCATCTGTTCTCTGTTCATTTTCACATACACCCGCTGCCACACCTGTTACCCCACCTGTTACCACACCTGATACCACACCCGCTACCACACCCACTTATACACCAACTACCACACCTACTATCCCACTCCCTTTCCACTTCCTCCAACCCCTCCTCCTCCTCCTTCCCCTTCCCCAACAACTATCCCACCTTCCCCCCCCCCACCCTCCATATATAACCGCTCCCCTACCCCCCTTCCCCTACCCCCTCCCCCAGGTCCCGTCAAACGAGGTCGGCCGGAGGAGGAGGAGCGGCTAATGACCCAACCACCTCATGATGTGAACGCTTGTTACACCGGGTTTTAATTAGTGCCACAAATTTGGTGTCTTGTTTCACTTCTTTCTCCTGTATAAATTTTATATATATTGGGATTTATTGACCAATTTGGCAGGTGCGGGCACGTACACGAGTGTGTACTCACCTAGTTGTGCTGGCGGGGGGGGTTGAGCTCTGGCTCTTCGGTCCCGCCTCTCAACTGTCAATCAACTGATGTACAGGTTCTCTGTCATATTTATACTTGAAGCTGTGCGTGTGTGTGTGCGCGCGCACGCACGCAAACACACACACACACACACACACACACACACACACACACACACACACACACACACACACACACACACACACACACACACACACACACACACACTCCAACCCCTCCTCCTCCTTTCCCTTCCCCAACAACTATCCCACCTTTCCCCCCCCCCACACACACACACACACACCAGAACACCAGAAAGCAGAGAGAGATACCAGAGAACCAGGAATGAGCACGTCAGGGTGAGAAGAGAAGCAGAGAAAAGTTTTGAAAATGATATAGCAAACAAAGCCAAGACCGAACCAAAGCTACTCCACAGTCACATCAGAAGGAAAACAACAGTGAAAGAACAGGTATTGAAACTTCGAACAGGCGAGGACAGGTATACAGAGAATGACAGAGGTGTGTGAAGAACTCAACAAGAGGTTCTAGGAGGTCTTCACAATAGAACAAGGTGAGGTCACTGTGCTAGGAGAAAAGGAGGTAAACCAGGCGGCCTTGGAAGAGTTCGAAATTACGAGAGAGGAGGTCAAGAGACACCTGCTGGATTTGGATGTTAGAAAGGCTGTTGGTCCAGATGGGATCTCACCATGGGTACTGAAAGAGTGTGCAGAGGCACTTTGCTTGCCACTCTCCATAGTGTATAGTAAGTCACTGGAGACGGGAGACCTACCAGAAATATGGAAGACGGCGAATGTGGTCCCAATATACAAAAAGGGCGACAGGCAAGAGGCACTGAACAACAGGCCAGTGTCCTTGACTTGTATACCATGCAAGGTGATGGAGAAGATCGTGAGAAAAAACCTGGTAACACATCTGGAGAGAAGGGACTTCGTGACAAATCGCCAACATGGGTTCAGGGAGGGTAAATCTTGCCTTACAGGCTTGATAGAATTCTACGATCAGGTGACAAAGATTAAGCAAGAAAGAGAGGGCTGGGCGGACTGCATTTTCTTGGATTGTCGGAAAGCCTTTGACACAGTACCGCATAAGAGGCTGGTACATAAGCTGGAGAGACAGGCAGGTGTAGCTGGTAAGGTGCTCCAGTGGATAAGGGAGTATCTAAGCAATAGGAAGCAGAGAGTTACGGTGAGGGGTGAGACCTCCGATTGGCGTGAAGTCACCAGTGGAGTCCCACAGGGCTCTGTACTCGGTCCTATCTTGTTTCTGATATATGTAAATGATCTCCCGGAGGGTATCGATTCATTTCTCTCAATGTTTGCGGACGATGCTAAAATTATGAGAAGGATTAAAACAGAAGAGGACTGTTTGAGGCTTCAAGAAGACCTAGACAAGCTGAAGGAATGGTCGAACAAATGGTTGTTAGAGTTTAACCCAACCAAATGTAATGTAATGAAGATAGGTGTAGGGAGCAGGAGGCCAGATACAAGGTATCATCTGGGAGAGGGAATTCTTCAGGAGTCAGAGAAGGAAAAAGACTTGGGGGTTGATATCACGCCAGACCTGTCTCCTGCAGCACATATCAAGCGGATAACATCAGCGGCATATGCCAGGCTGGCCAACATACGAACGGCATTCAGAAACTTGTGTAAAGAATCATTCAGAACTTTGTATACCACATATGTCAGGCCAATCCTGGAGTATGCAGCCCCAGCATGGAGTCCATATCTAGTCAAGGATAAGACTAAACTGGAAAAGGTTCAAAGGTTTGCCACCAGACAAGTACCCGAGCTGAGAGGTATGAGCTACGAGGAGAGACTACGGGAATTAAACCTCACTTCGCTGGAAGACAGAAGAGTTAGGGGCGACATGATCACCACATTCAAGATTCTGAAGGGAATTGATAGGGTAGATAAAGACAGTCTATTTAACACAAGGGGAACACGCACAAGGGGACACAGGTGGAAACTGAGTGCCCAAATGAGCCACAGAGATATTAGAAAGAACTTTTTTAGTGTCAGAGTGGTTGACAAATGGCAGTGATGTGGTGGAAGCTGACTCCATACACAGTTTCAAGTGTAGATATGATAGAGCCCGATAGGCTCAGGAATCTGTACACCTGTTGATTGACGGTTGAGAGGCGGGACCAAAGAGCCAGAGCTCAACCCCCGCAAACACAACTAGGTGAGTACAACTAGGTGAGTACACACACACACACACACACACACACACACACACACACACACACACACACACACACACACACACACACACACACACACACACACACACACACACATACACACGCACACACACACACACACACACACACACACACACACACACACACACACACACACACACACACACACACACACACACACACACACACACACACACACAGTCCCATAGACATCCGAAAAACTTTCCTATACTCAAGTGTGTATAAATAAATGGGGGCTCGCTTAGCTGTAGATAAGTTTTAAGCTAACTTAATGCATATTAAAAAAAACCATGAACAGTAAAACGATAATATTTATTCCATCAAATAAAAAACAAATTGCTGGCAAGACAGGCCGGGCTTGGCAGCGGTCACTAGACAGGCCGGGCTTGGCAGCGGTCACTAGACAGGCCGGGCTTGGCAGCGGTCACTAGACAGGCCGGGCTTGGCAGCGGTCACTAGACAGGCCGGGCTTGGCAGCGGTCACTAGACAGGCCGGGCTTGGCAGCGGTCACTAGACAGGCCGGGCTTGGCAGCGGTCACTAGACAGGCCGGGCTTGGCAGCGGTCACTAGACTTGATAAATGGTCCACGACGGATCGAAACGTCGTCGTTTCTCCATCTTCTGACGTGTGGTTTGGTTACCAGGAGCTCGGGAGCTGAGGCTCGATATTCCCAGCACATGTAGGTGAGAACACGCGCAACCACCAGCAGTGAGGGGCTAGATAGTTTACGGGCTCACCATAGCCCGTGCTACATGGACACTTCGTTCTGAGTAACTAAATCTGAAACAACAACAGCGGGGCTAGATACATGAGGAAAGAGAGCTGGGAGCCGGGAACCCGCCACCACCAGGCCGACAACCTCAAGGAATATCACAACAGCACAACAGTTGTGATTTGCTCATCACAACAGAAGCTTATTAAACCGCTACATTTCTTCACCCTCCCTTCCAGCAAGCTTCCTTCCCTGCCCTCCAGTCTCACCCTTCCACCTCTGCCCACCAGCATAATAACCTCACTTCTATATAATTCACTTGGGCTAGACGGTAGAGTAACGGTCTCGCTACATGCAGGTCGGCGTTCAATCCCCCAGACCGTCCAAGTGGTTGGGCACCATTCCTCCCCCTCCCCCTCCCCCCCCCCCCACCACCCCGTCCCTTCCCAAATCCTTATCCTGACTCCTTCAGTGTTATTCAATCGTAATGACTTGGCGCTTCCCCCTGACAGCTCCTTTCCTCTTCCCGTATTATTCTAACTGATATATGAGTACTCGGGTCTCCCATGTAACTGTGATATGAGCATCTGCTGGCTCCCAGGTAAGTATAATATATCTGGTGGCTCCCAGGTATCTGATATATGAGTATCTGGTGACTCCCAGGTAACTGATATATGAGTATCTGGTGGCTCCCAGGTATCTGATATATGAGTATCTGGTGGCTCCCAGGTATCTGATATATGAGTATCTGGTGGCTCCCAGGTATCTGATATATGAGTATCTGGTGGCTCCCAGGTATCTGATATATGAGTATCTGGGGACTCCCAGGTAACTGATATATGAGTATCTGGTGACTCCCAGGTAACTGATATATGAGTATCTGGTGGCTCCCAGGTATCTGATATATGAGTATCTGGTGGCTCCCAGGTATCTGATATATGAGTATCTGGTGGCTCCCAGGTATCTGATATATGAGTATCTGGTGGCTCCCAGGTAACTGATATATGAGTATCTGGTGACTCCCAGGTAACTGATATATGAGTATCTGGTGGCTCCCAGGTAAGTATAATATATCTGGTGGCTCCCAGGTAACTGATATATGAGTATCTGGTGACTCCCAGGTAACTGATATATGAGTATCTGGTGACTCCCAGGTAACTGATATATGAGTATCTGGTGGCTCCCAGGTAAGTATAATATATCTGGTGACTCCCAGGTATCTGATATATGAGTATCTGGTGGCTCCCAGGTAAGTATAATATATCTGGTGGCTCCCAGGTAACTGATATATGAGTATCTGGTGGAAGTTAGGAAGTGGCTGGTATACCCAAGGGGGAACTACGCAAATATGAGAACAAGAACTTCGTAGGAAACAGAACTGAGGGAACTGAGGGGCTGAGGCCTTAACTAACTACCTCATCCAGAGGTGTCGTCGTGAGGCATCGGACAAGTATACTGTGTTTGCTGCAGGAAACGACGCATGTTTTTGCCTCATAAATATTATATATTTGTTGAACATGCACAAAACCACCTGAAAATCACTTTGAATATAATCATGATGAAACATGCTAAAATTATTTTGTCCTTCAAATAATTAAAACACAGGTGTATCTTATGCGCTGGTAAATACGGTCCCTTTCAAAATAAAAGAGAATATAAGGCACTGAATTATTCTTTGGTATAAGCAAGGTTGTAAGTAACGCAGTCATATACGCGGACCTGGCGAGAGAGAGAGAACAGGTGCTATCCCTGGAAACACAAACCGTAACTGTCTCTATTTTCTGCTTGTTACAACTTGTAATAAAGTTCTTACATCTTGGCTTGACGTGTTTATGACGTATTAGAACGTTGTTATAACTTGCTATATTGGTTGTTATAACTGGTTAGGTGTTAAAACTTGTTCGAACGTTGTACCAACGATACAGAACTGCAGAGAGTAGAGTGAGGCACCACTGGACCAGCAATGAGCGGCTCGGTGTCACAAGAGAGGCCCAGTGTGAACGTGAGAACGTTATATATAGCAGATAAAGCTAAGGACCCAACCCTATCAACTTCACGCCTACGTGAGGAAGAAAGCAACATTATAGGACCAGCAGGATGAGGCTGAGGACAAAGGGGAGAGATTACAATTTGTATGAGAATGTTTTTCCTGTTAAACATGAGAATAATTTTCTCATATTTAACAGAATGGAGTTGGTGGGTCGAGCGAGGAATTTGGAGTATAGGTCCTATTTAAACAGTTTTAATTCACGTAAGAAAGAGTGAAGGTGGTGGTTAGTGAGTCACACAGTGTAATGTGACCCCGCTGCTGCCTGTGTTGCTCTACTGGACCCTGATTAATGATCCCTCATCTCAAGTGCTTGGGCAGCGTGGGAAATATACAAGCCTTGCGTGCGCGTGTGTGGGATAACCTATGGCCCAATCAGCACACGAGGAAGTAGCCTGTGGGCTTGCAAGCTCCAATGGCAACCAAGGAAGATGTCACGGAGGACGAGAACTGGAATTCTCATTTGGCCACACACTATGTAGATTTTATTTATTTATTTATTTATATAAATATGCAAGAAGGTACAATGGGTTGTGAAAATACAGACGTTGGTGATTCAGTGTTATACACTTGGAAAGCCACTGACATTATACTTGTGAGAATCGAGTGTGTCATTGATGTATATATATCAGATTAGTGACATTTTATGTGTGTAACTACACGAGTGTGTCCAAATGTGCATAGGCTGTTTATATACACTTTAGGACCGCCAGTTTTACAAACTATGTATTTTACAAGTATTTCTAGTATTTTACACAAATGAGGATAAGATATCCAACAAAGCCGCTGAACTATAAAATGAAGATATGATTGAAAATTAGGTTGGTAGTCGTTGCTAAGGACAACTGCCGCCAGGAATGGCGGGTTCCTTCAGCTGAGGCTCACTCCTGTATGGTACATTAGGTGAGCAAACAGGTGAGTACACACACACACACACACACACACACAATCTTGTAAATTGAGGGTAAATCTTGCCTTACAGGATTGATAGAATTCTACGATCAGGTGACAAAGATTAAACAAGAAAGAGAAGGGTGGGCGGACTGCATTTTTTTGGACTGTCGGAAAGCCTTTGACACAGTACCCCATAAAAGGTTGATGCATAAGCTGGAGAAACAGGCAGGAGTAACTGGTAGGGCGCTCCAGTGGATAAGGGAGTACCTAAACAATAGGAAGCAGAGAGTTACAGTGAGGGGTGAGACCTCAGACTGGCGTGAAGTCACCATTGGAGTCCCACAGGGCTCTGTACTTGGACCTATCCTGTTTCTGATATACGTAAATGATCTCCCAGAGGGTATAGACTCATTCCTCTCAATGTTTGCTGACGACGCCAAAATTATGAGAAGGATTAAGACAGAGGAGGACAGCTTGAGGCTTCAAGAAGACCTGGACAAGCTGCAGGAATGGTCGAACAAATGGTTGTTAGAGTTTAATCCAAGCAAATGTAATGTAATGAAGATAGGGGTAGGAAGCAGGAGACCAGATACAAGGTATCACTTGGGAGATGAAATACTTCAAGAGTCCGAGAGAGAGAAAGACCTGGGGGTTGATATCACGCCAGACCTGTCCCCTGATGCTCATATCAAGAGGATAACAGCAGCAGCATATGCCAGGTTGGCTAACATATGAACGGCCTTTAGAAACTTGTGTAAGGAATCTTTCAGAACATTATATACCACATATGTCAGACCAATCCTGGAGTATGCGGCACCAGCATGGAGTCCATATCTAGTCAAGCATAAGACTAAAATGGAAAAGGTTCAAAGGTTTTCCACCAGACTAGTACCCGAGCTGAGAGGTATGAGCTACGAGGAGAGACTACGGGAATTAAACCTCACTTCGTTGGAAGACAGAAGAGTTAGGGGGGACATGATCACCACATTCAAGATCCTCAAGGGAATCGACAGGATTGATAAAGACAAGCTGTTTAACACAAGGGGCACACGCACTACGGGACACAGGTGGAAACTGAGTGCCCAAATGAGCCACAGAGATATTAGAAAGAACTTTTTTAGTGTCAGAGTGGTTGACAAACGGAATGCATTAGGAAGTGATGTGGTAGAGGCTGACTCCATACACAGTTTCAAGTGTAGATATGATAGAGCCCAATAGGCTCAG
This sequence comes from Procambarus clarkii, assembly GCF_040958095.1. Classification (NCBI taxonomy): domain Eukaryota; kingdom Metazoa; phylum Arthropoda; class Malacostraca; order Decapoda; family Cambaridae; genus Procambarus; species Procambarus clarkii. The sequence continues at coordinate 35,627,066 of NC_091171.1, forward strand.
GAACCTGTACACCTGTTGATTGACAGTTGAGAGGCGGGACCAAAGAGCCAGAGCTCAACCCCCGCAAGCACAACTAGGTGAGTACAACTAGGTGAGTACACACACACACACACACACACGCTCGCGCGCGCGCACTAGAGCGCCTAGTGGCTGAGTGGACAGCACTCTGGATACATAGATGTAGGGACCCGGGATCGATCCCGGGTCATGGCGGAAACAAATGGGCAAAGTCTCTTTCACCCTGATGCCCCTGTTACCTAGCAGTAAATAGGTACCTGGGAATTAGACATCTACTACGGGTTGCTTCCTGGGAGTGTGTATGTGTGTGTGGAAAAAAATAGTAGTTAGTAACAGTTGATTGATTGACAGTTGAGAGGCGGGCCGAAAGAGCAGAGCTCAACCACCGCAAGCACAACTAGGTGAATACAACTAGGTGAATACATACACACACCTACGTAACTCCCATATTTTAAAACTAGATATGATAGAGAAATGGGACAGGAGTTATTGCCGTAAACAACCGATGGCTAGAAAGGCGGGATCCAAGAGTCAATGATCGATCCCACAAGCACAAATAGGCGAGTACAAATAGGTGAGTACACACAGGGGGGTGGGGGGCTGGCTGCCTAGTGGACAGCTCTTGGTCGTGGTCCGACTCCCGGCGGAGGCGGAAACAAATGGGCAGAGTTTCTTTCACCCTGATATACGTGTTCATCTAGCAGTAAATATGTACCTGGGAGTTACACAGCTGATATGGGCTGCTTCCTTAGGATGTGTGTGTGTACTCACCTATTTGTGCTTGCAGGATCGAACATTGACTCTTGGATCCCGTCTTTCTAGCCATCGGTTGTTTACAGCAATGACTCCGGTCCCATTTCCCTATCATATCTAATTTTAAAATTCTGAATAGAGTTTGCTACCACAACCTGCCCCTTAAGTGCATTCCATTTTTTCCACTACTCTCACGCTAAAGGAATACTTCCTAACATCTCTGTGACTCATCTGAGTTTCCAGCTTCCACCCATGTCCGCTCGTTCTGTTACTATTACGTGTGAACATTTCATCTATTTCCCTTTTGTCAATTCCTCTGAGTATTTTATACGTTCCTATCATATCCACCCTCTCGCTTCTTTTTTCTTTTGTCGTAAGGTTCAGTTCCTTCACGGGCTCTTCATTACCCATTCCTCGTAACTCTGGGACAAGCCTCGTCGCAAACTTCTGAACCTTTTCCAGTTTCCTTACGTGTTTCTTCAGGTGGGGACTCCATGATGGCGCGGCATACTCTAAGACGGGTCTCTCGTAGGAAGTGTAAAGCGCCCTAAAAGCCTTCTCACTTAGGTTTCTGAATGATGTTCTAACTTTTGCCAGTGTAGAGTACACTGCTGTCGTTATCCTATTTATATGTGCCTCAGGAGTTAGATTCGGTGTTACGTCCACTCCCAGGTCTCTTTCTCGAATCTTCACAGGTAGGCAGTTCCCCTTCAATGTGTACTGTCCTTTTGGTCTCCTATCACCTGATCCCATTTCCATAACTTTACATTTACTCGTGTTGAACTCCAGTAGCCATTTCTCTGACCATCTCCGCAACCTGTCAAGGTACTCCTGGATGACCATACGATCCTCGTCTGTCACAACTCTTCTCATTAGTTTTGCGTCATCCGCGAACATTGACATGTAGGATTCCACTCCTGTAAATATATCATTTACGTAAATTAGAAATAGAATTGGTCCCAGCACCGATCCTTGAAGTAGTCCACTCGTTACTGTTCGCCAGGCCGTCTTCTCGCCCCTTACCGTTACTCTCTGGCTCCTTCCTGTTAGGTAGTTCCTTACTCATACTAGGGCCTTTCCGCTAACTCCTGCCTGCCTCTCGATTTTGAATATCAGTCTCATGTGCGGTACTGTATCAAAGACCTTTTGGCAGTCTAGAAATATGTAGTCTGCCCAGCCTTCTCTGTTCTGCCTTATCCTTGCTATTTTACCATAGAATTCCGAAAGATTTGTTGGGCAAGATTTCCCTGTCCAGAACCCATGTTGATGTTTGTTCACAAACCTAATGTTCTCCAGGTGTGCAACCAGTCGTAGCCTAATTATTCTTTCAAGTATTTTGCAGGGGATGCTTGTCAGTGATACGGGTCTGTAGTTAAGTGCCTCCTCCCTATCACCTTTCTTGAAAATCGGTACATTTGCCTCCTTCCAGCAATTGGGCACGTGTGTGTGTGTGTGTGTGTGTGTGTGTGTGTGTGTGTGTGTACTCACCTATATGTACTCACCTATATGTGCTTGCAGGATCGAGCATTGACTCTTGGATCCCGCCTTTCTAGCTATCGGTTGTTTACAGCAATGACTCCTGTCCCATTTCCCTATCATACCTAGTTTTAAAAGTATGAATAGTATTTGCTTCCACAACCTGTTCCCCAAGTGCATTCCATTTTTCTACTACTCTCACGCTAAAAGAAAACTTCCTAACATCTCTGTGACTCATCTGAGTTTCCAGTTTCCACCCATGTCCCCTCGTTCTGTTATTATTACGTGTGAACATTTGATCTATTTCCACTTTGTCAATTCCCCTGAGTATTTTATATGTCCCTATCATATCTCCTCTCTCCCTTCTTTTCTCTAGTGTCGTAAGGTTCAGTTCCTTCAGCCGCTCTTCATATCCCATCCCTCGTAGCTCTGGGACAAGCCTCGTCGCAAACCTCTGAACCTTCTCCAGTTTCTTTATGTGTTTCTTCAGGTGGGGGCTCCATGATGGCGCGGCATACTCTAAGACGGGTCTCACGTAGGCAGTGTAAAGCGCCCTAAAAGCTTCCTCATTTAGGTTTCTGAATGAAGTTCTAATTTTCGCCAGTGTAGAGTACGCTGCTGTCGTTATCCTATTTATATGTGCCTCAGGAGTTAGATTAGGTGTCACATCCACTCCCAGGTCTCTTTCTCGAATCGTTACAGGTAGGCTGTTCCCCTTCATTGTGTACTGTCCCTTTGGTCTCCTGTCACCTGATCCCATTTCCATAACTTTACATTTACTGGTGTTAAACTCCAGTAGCCATTTCTCTGACCATCTCTGCAGCCTGTTTAAGTCCTCTTGGAGGATCCTACAATCCTCGTCTGTCACAACTCTTCTCATTAATTTTGCGTCATCTGCAAACATCGACATGTATGATTCCACTCCTGTAAACATATCATTTACGTAAATTAGAAAGAGGATTGGTCCCAGCACCGATCCTTGAGGTACTCCACTTGTTACTGTTCGCCAGTCCGACTTTTCGCCCCTTACCATTACCCTCTGGCTCCTTCCTGTTAGGTAGTTCTTCACCCATACTAGGGCCTTTCCGCTTACTCCTGCCTGCCTCTCAAGTTTGTATAGCAGTCTCATGTGCGGTACCGTATCAAAGGCCTTTTGGCAGTCAAGAAATATGCAGTCTGCCCAGCCTTCTCTGTCCTGCCTTATCCTTGTTACTTTATCATAGAATTCTAAAAGGTTTGTTAGGCATGATTTCCCTGTCCAGAACCCATGTTGGTGCTTGTTTACAAACCCAATGCTCTCCAGGTGCTCAACAAGTCTTAGCCTAATTATTCTTTCAAGTATTTTGCAGGGGATGCTTGTCAGTGATACGGGTCTGTAGTTAAGTGCCTCCTCCCTATCCCCCTTTTTGAAAATCGGTACGACATTTGCCTCCTTCCAGCAACTGGGCAATTCTCCCGACATAAGTGACTCATTGAAGATCATTGCCAGAGGCACGCTGAGAGCCTGCGCTGCCTCTTTAAGTATCCACGGTGATACTTTGTCTGGTCCAACAGCTTTATTTGCATCCAGTGTTGTCAACTGTTTCATTACATCCTCTGCTGTCACCTCTATATCTGATAGTCTTTCATCTTGGGTAATCTCTTCTAACAATGGGAGCTGCTCAGGCTCGGTAGTGAACACTCCATGGAATTTTGCATTCAGTACCTCGCAGATTTCCTTGTCGCTTTCTGTATATGCCCCTTCTGTTTTCCTCAGTCTTGTCACTTGGTCATTTACCGACATCTTCCTTCTTATATGGCTATGTAGTAATTTTGGTTGCTTTTTCGCCTTGACTGCAATATCGTTCTCATAATTTCTTTCCGACACTCGTCTTATGTTAATGTAATCATTCCTAGCTCTGTTACATCTAATCCTGTTGTCCTCTGTCCTTTGCCTTCTGTACTTCCTCCACTCCCTCCTGCTTCTCACCTTTGCTTCCTGACACTGTCTATTAAACCATGGGTTATTATATTCCCTCCTGCTTTTTTCCTTTATTGTTGGAATAAATCTATCTTCAGCCTCCTTGCATTTCAATATGACTTGGTTCATCATACCTTGCACTGTTTTTCCTCTAAGTTCTTCCTCCCACTGCACTTCTCCCAGGTAGTCCCTTATCCTTCTGTAGTCCCCTTTTCTGTAATCAAGTCTCCTTTCCCGGACCTCTTGTCCTTTGGTCACAATTTTAAGCTCCATCATGTAGTCAAAGGCTAGGACACAATGGTCACTAGCTCCTAGTGGTATTTCATGTTCCAACTGCTCGATGTCTTCTACATTCTGAGTGATAATGAGATCTAATAGGCTGGGCGTATCCCCTCCTCTTTCCCTAGTATCTTCTTTCACATGCTGTGTTAGGAAATTCCTGTCAATAACGTCTACCAGCTTCGCTCCCCAGGTCTCCTCCCCGCCATGGGGATTCCTCGTTTCCCAATCTATCTCTCCGTGATTTAGGTCCCCCATGACCAGCAGCTTCGCTCTCATTCTATGCGCTAAAGTTGCTGCCCTCTGCAGTTCATCCATACATGTCTTGTTGCTGTCCTCGTACTCCTGCCTGGGCCTTCTACTGTTTGGTGGGGGATTGTAGAGTATCAAGATTACAATCTTCTTCCCATCCACTGTCAGAGTTCCATGTATGAAGCTTGTGCTTTCATTGGTACCCGGATTTTCCAGCTCATCAAACTCCCATTTCCGCTTTATTAGTAGTGCCACTCCTCCTCCCTGTCTCTGTGTCCTTTCTTTTCTTATCACCTGGTACCCCTCTGGAAAGATTGCATCCGAGATCATGCCATTTATTTTAGTTTCCACTATTGCCACTATGTCTGGGTCTGCCTCACTAACTCTTTCTTTTATCTCTTCTGCTTTATTGGCTACCCCATCAGCATTGGTGTACCAAACCTTGAGACTCTTCTTGGAAACTCGGGTGTCAGAGTTCCCCCTTTCACCAGGGGTCTGGGGGGAACTGGGGGGTGTCTGGGGGGCAAGTGGGGGCTGTGGGGGTGAGTGGGGGGGTGCTAGGGGGGTGCCTGGGAGTGCCTGGTAGGCGAATGGGGTCTGGGCATCTAGGGGGGTAGGAAGGGCATAATGGGTCTGAAAGTTAGGGGTCTGAATAGCATAGGGGGGTTGAGAAATAGAGTGAGACTGAGAGTCAGATAGAGGTTGAGAGGTTGGGGGGAAGAGGGCTACTGAGGGTGGAGAGTTGAGATGAGAATGGAGCATGGGTGCTGGGAGTGGAAGAGAGGGTATATTAGTTAGGGGGGAATCGGGGGTAGGTGGGGGTTTTGGGGTAGAAGAGGGGAAGAGGGAGATGGTGGGAAGGTGTTAGGGGGTCACAAGGTGAGGGGGTTAAATGTGGGCTGGAGGTGCATAGGAGGGGTGAGGGTTGGGTGGGGTTTGGGGGTGAGTGGAAGAGGGGTGCAGTGGAAGCTGGGATGGAGTAGATGGAATTGAAGTCAATGGGGTAGAAGGGGCAGGGGAGTGGGAAGGGGTATTTGGGGAGGGGGGATGGGAAGGTGGGTTTGGGGAGGGCATTGCTTGACCCACTGGGGTCGCTGACAAGTGTGATGTAGCAGGGGCAGGGGAATCGTTGTGGAGGTGCAAATGTGGAAGGGACAGGGGGGTTTTGGGAGGCTGAGGCAGGGGGGATGTATAGGAGGGCTGAGTTGGGGAGGATGCGACCTGGGAGATGACCTGGGAGGTGACCTGGGAGGTGACCTGGGATGTGTCCTGGGAGGTGAGACTACCTGAGACGCTAGTACGTTGTCGTTGTTGCCATCTATTTTTGTGGGCTGTTTGCTCATCTTTCGTCATAAACCTCTCTATAAACACATTGTAATGGGTTTCACTTCCTCTGAGTAAATGCTTGCTCCTCATTATGTACTCCACTGCCTCCTCATTGGAGAATTGCACCAGAACAGGTCTATTCTTGGTACAATTGTAGGGTCCAACCCGTCGATTGATATCCACCTCGCGTTCTGCCATCTCTGCTCCAATACACCTCAATATCTCGTGCAATTCGTATTTTTCTGTTTCTATTCTCTCTTGTCTAGTTGGTGCCCTAGATTCGAATAATCCATGTATTATAATAGACCGTCTCCTCAGTAATTCATTGTCATGCTGGTAGCCTGTCCCCTGGGGATTCCCCATCCCAACCGCAGTCACTAACCCATCTCCCACTAATCCTCTATCCTTAGCCATGCTGCTAAACCTTCCTAATTCGTTTGTGATACGAGCACATTCCCTCTCCCAGTCCTCTCTTCCCTTCCTAATCTCTTCCTGAACATAGAGCATAAGTTCTTGTTTCTGCCTCTCTACCGCATCCTGTATTTGCTGAAATACCTCACTTTTAATCCCCTGGATTAGATCCTCCAACCAATCACTCCTTCTCTCTACAAATTTCCCTATTAATTTGTCTATAAATCTGTCCTCCTCCTCATCCCTGCTGGTGATTGACCTTGAACCCCTTCTAGTCATTGCAGTAACAATCTAGCCAAAAAGGCGCTCCTCAATACCTTGCACAATCTGCTAACACAATAGGTGAGTGAATCTCCAATCGTCGTCCCACGTGGTGGTATAGGGGTTGCTGCCGAGGTGAGGTCACGCGGTCAGAGGTCGGTGAGGTCTGGTTTCACACTGCACAGTATTTCCTCAACTATTTTGAATTACGCTAATTAAACTGTTTTTCTTCACTACCTTATGGCTCTGGTCAAAACCCAAGGTTTTTTCATTCACTTGTACATTCACTTATAGTCTTTTTCACTTCGAAGTTGCCTGATTACCCCTCCCACTCCACTAGTGATCCAGGAGCTCCCAACCCACGTCCACCCAACACGATGGTCACAAGACAAGTGTGTGTGTGTGTGTGTGTGTGTGTGTGTGTGTGTGTGTACTCACCTAGTTGTACTCACCTAGTTGTGTTTGCGGGGGTTGAGCTCTGGCTCTTTGGTCCCGCCTCTCAACCGTCAATCAACAGGTGTACAGATTCCTGAGTCGGTCATTGTATGCGTGTGTATTGCGGTCATTGTGTGTGTGTGTGTGTGTGTGTGTGTGTGTGTGTGTGTGTGTGTGTGTGTGTGTGTGTGTGTGTGTGTACTCACCTATATGTACTCACCTATATGTGCTTGCAGGATCGAGCATTGACTCTTGGATCCCGCCTTTCGAGCATCGGTTGTTTACAGCAATGACTCCTGTCCCATTTCCCTATCATACCTGGTTTTAAAATTATGAATAGTATTTGCTTCCACAACCTGTTCCTGAAGTGCATTCCATTTCCCCACTACTCTCACGCTAAAAGAAAACTTCCTTACATCTCTGTGACTCATCTGAGTTTCAAGCTTCCATCCATGTCCTCTCGTTCTGTTACTATTCCGTGTGAACATTTCGTCTATGTCCACTCTGTCAATTCCTCTGAGTATCTTATACGTTCCTATCATGTCCCCCCTCTCCCTTCTTCTTTCTAGTGTCGTAAGGCACAGTTCCCTCAGGCGCTCTTCATACCCCATCCCTCGTAGCTCTGGGACGAGTCTCGTTGCAAACCTCTGAACCTTTTCCAGTTTCATTATATGCTTCTTCAGATGGGGACTCCATGATGAGGCGGCATACTCTAAGACTGGCCTTACGTAGGCAGTGTAAAGCGCCCTAAATGCCTCCTTACTTAGGTTTCTGAATGATGTTCTAACTTTTGCCAGTGTAGAGTACGCTGCTGTCGTTATCCTATTAATATGTGCCTCAGGAGATAGATTAGGTGTTACGTCCACCCCCAGGTCTCTTTCACGCGTCGTTACAGGTAGGCTGTTCCCCTTCATTGTGTACTGTCCCTTTGGTCTCCTATCTCCTAGTCCCATTTCCATAACTTTACATTTGCTCGTGTTGAATTCTAGTAGCCATTTCTCTGACCATCTCTGCAATCTGTTCAGGTCCTCTTGGAGGATCCTGCAATCCTCATCTGTCACAACTCTTCTCATCAACTTTGCATCATCCGCAAACATCGACATGTAGGACTCTACGCCTGTAAACATGTCGTTAACATATACAAGAAATAGAATTGGTCCCAGCACCGATCCTTGTGGTACTCCACTTGTTACTGTTCGCCAGTCCGACTTCTCGCCCCTTACCGTAACTCTTTGGCTCCTTCCTGTTAGGTAGTTCCTTATCCATTCTAGGACCTTTCCCCCCACCCCCGCCTGCCTCTCGAGCTTGAACAGCAGTCTCATGTGCGGTACTGTATCAAAGGCTTTTTGGCAGTCCAGAAATATGCAGTCTGCCCAACCATCTCTGTCCTGTCTTATCCTCGTTATTTTATCATAGAATTCCAGAAGGTTTGTTAGGCACGATTTCCCTGTCCAGAACCCATGTTGATGTTTGTTCACAAACCTAATGTTCTCCAGGTGTGCAACCAGTCGTAGCCTAATTATTCTTTCCAGTATTTTACAGGGGATGCTTGTCAGTGATACAGGTCTGTAGTTAAGTGCCTCCTCCCTATCTCCTTTCTTGAAGATCGGCACGACATTTGCCTTCTTCCAGCAACTGGGCAATTCTCCTGACATAAGTGACATGTGTGTGTGTGTGTGTGTGTGTGTGTGTGTGTGTGTGTGTGTGTGTGTGTGTGTGTGTGTGTGTGTGTTAGAGAGAAATGTATCTAGTACATATAATAGAGACAAAATGAATTAGAAAGGCGGAGTCCAAGAGCTCGATTCTGTAGATACAAATAGTAAATACAAATAATAATACAAATAGTAAATACACACACACACACGCGTGCGCGCGCGCACGAAAGTAATTTAAAAAGGACATAATAGTAATGTAATGTCAAACATTTAAAATTATGAAAAAAATGTGTGATTTGTCAATAGGAGCCGGTGGCTGAGCGGACAGAACACTGGACGCGTTATCCTGTGGTCCCGGGTTCGATCCCGGGTGCCGGCGAGAAACAATGGGCAGAGTTTCTTTCACCCTGATGCCCCTGTTACCTAGCAGTAAATAGGTACCTGGGAGTTAGTCAGCTGTCACGGGCTGCTTCCTGGGGGGGGGAGGGTGGAAGCCTGGTCTAGGACAGGGCCGCGGGGACACTAAGCCCTGAAATCCTCTCAAGATAACCTCAAGATAGCCCTCACGCGGTGAATGGCGGTCATGATGGTCCACACGCGGTTGTAGGCGGTCATGACGGCCCACACGCGGTTGTACGCGGTCCTGACGGCCCACACGCGGTTGTACGCGGTCCTGACGGCCCACACGCGGTTGTAGGCGGTCAGGGCGGCCCATACGTGGTTGTATGCGGTCATGACGGTCCACACGCGGTTGTACGCGGTCATGACGGTCCACACGCGGTTGTACGCGGTCATGACGGCCCACACGCGGTTGTACGCGGTCATGACGGCCCACACGCGGTTGTACGCGGTCATGACGGCCCACACGCGGTTGTACGCGGTCATGACGGCCCACACGCGGTTGTATGCGGTCATGACGGCCCACACGCGGTTGTAGGCGGTCAGGGCGGCCCACACGTGGTTGTATGCGGTCATGACGGCCCACACGTGGTTGTATGCGGTCATTGCGGCCTACATGCGGTTGTACGCGGTCAGGGCGGCCCACACGCGGTTGTACGCGGTCAGGGCGGCCCACACGCGGTTGTACGCGGTCAGGGCGGCCCACACGCGGTTGTACGCGGTCATTGCGGCCTACACGTGGTTGTACGCGGTCAGGGCGGCCTACACGTGGTTGTACGCGGTCAAGGCGGCCTACACGTGGTTGTACGCGGTCAGGGCGGCCTACACGCGGTTGTACGCGGTCATGGCGGCCCACACGCGGTTGTACGCGGTCATTGCGGCCTACACGTGGTTGTACGCGGTCAGGGCGGCCTACACGCGGTTGTACGCGGTCAGGGCGGCCTACACGCGGTTGTACGCGGTCAAGGCGGCCTACACGCGGTTGTACGCGGTCAGGGCGGCCTACACGCGGTTGTACGCGGTCATGGCGGCCCACACGCGGTTGTAGGCGGTCAGAGCGGCCTACACGCGGTTGTACGCGGTCAGAGCGACCCACACGCAGTGAAAGAATAAGTGAGCAAAACAGCCCACTCACACGGAGGTAGAACGATAGTGGCCAAGGAGAGAGAGAGAGAGAGAGAGAGAGAGAGAGAGAGAGAGAGAGAGAGAGAGAGAGAGAGAGAGAGAGACTAAGAAGGTAGAGGAGTAAGGGAGGGAGGAAGGAAGGCATGGGAAGGAAGGAGGGAGGGAGGCGAGGAAAGAGAGAATAAGGAGAGGGAGAGAGAGAGAGGGAGGAAGGGATCCAGGCAGGAAGACCTTGCGACACCACGGTGTGATGTTATCGTACGGCACCACACCAGACCCACCAATTTGCTCCCTGGGGCGTGTAGTCAACTGAAGAACGATCTCTAATCGCTCTGTCTCTCGCCCTCACACTCGGGGAGACGAGACGCAGCTTGTCCAGCAGTAATTGCCTTTGTGTTGTATCATCTGGTTTATCCCCGTTCTTATTTCTGATGTTTTTTTTCAGATTGGACAATTATTCATGATTGCTCGATCTTTTTTCACAATATTCTCATATTCTGTGACTTTTACTAAGACATATATGAGAGTGTTGTATGTTGATTTACTGGGGGGGGGGAGAGTGAGAGTGAGAGTGAGAGAGAGAGAGAGAGAGAGAGAGAGAGAGAGAGAGAGAGAGAGAGAGAGAGAGAGAGAGAGAGAGAGAGAGAGAGAGAGAGAGAGAGAGAGGGGGAGAGAGAGAGAGAGAGAGAGAGAGAGAGAGAGAGAGAGAGAGAGAGAGAGAGAGAGAGAGAGAGAGAGAGAGAGAGAGAGAGAGAGAGAGAGAGAGAGAGAGAGAGAGAGAGAGTGTGTGAACGTGTGTTTACTCAACACACGGGAGATCAGATCAACTGATCACATAAAGGATCTGGCACACAGTTTGCTACCGGCTCATCCTGTTCCTAATATGACTTTTACTTAGATTAAAATAAAGTTTATTCCTAATGATTCAAATAAAACAAAAGTTTGGACAGACCTAGATACCTGTCCCTTATATGATAGATTTTGTTCCTTACAGATAGTTAGAGACGGATATAATCCAATAAAAATCTCAGGAAATAAATGAATCTCTAGGAACAGGCTTCAGATGAGCTGAGGTAGGATAACAGCCCTTGCTTGCAGATTCACTGTGTACCACAACTGACAGCCCTAATGAACCCTAGTCTTAATTTTGACAGAGAGAGAGAGAGAGAGAGAGAGAGAGAGAGAGAGAGAGAGAGAGAGAGAGAGAGAGAGAGAGAGAGAGAGAGAGAGAGAGAGAGAGAGAGAGAGAGAGAGAGAGAGAGAGAGAGAGAGAGGTAAATATATTTATCTTGTTATACTCCCCCAGCAATGGATCTCTTAATCAAGTATATCACAGCACCATACCACACACACACGATTAAGCGTGTTTAAGAGTGTCAGAGAAGGGACCCACCCATCACAATTAGCGTGACCAGAGACAATTAAAACTCTCAACAGGGGTCAACCAGGTAACGGCGACAACCAATCAATTATCTGGTCGTTTCCTTCACCTCCTCTACCACTGAGTAGTTAAGGTGTAATTATCTCGCCCTATTTTAGACCTTCCTCTACTGGCCTAACTAGAAACCGAGACCCATATTTTGACTAGCAGGTGTTGAAGTGACATTGATAGTTAAACCACTTAATTGGTGCCAAAATTGGCGTTGATAACAAAAAATTAAATTAAATTTAAATTTTCTTGGAATCTGCTTTCTCTGCTTCGGGGCTTAAGCCGTTTGGCCTCTATTAACAGTAAAGTTACTGCGGACCCGGCAGGTGTGTACATGGGTATAATACATGGGGTAATTGTTCCTAGCAGGTGTGTACATGGGCATTTATTTCCAGCTGGTGTGTACATGGGCGTTATATATATATATGAAATTTTACCCCAGAAGCTCGGTTTGATATATATCTGATTTCCTGGGAAGTGTACGTTTAACCATTTGTATGGTGTCCAGCTTCATGTTCTACTTCCCAGCTGACTGTGTATCCCAGCTTCATCAGCATCCCAGCTTCATCAGCATCCCAGCTTCATCAGCATCCCAGCTTCATCAGTATCCCAGCTTCATCAGCATCCCAGCTTCATCAGCATCCCAGCTTCATCAGCATCCCAGCTTCATCAGCATCCCAGCTTCATCAGTATCCCAGCTTCATCAGCATCCCAGCTTCATCAGCATCCCAGCTTCATCAGCATCCCAGCTTCATCAGCATCCCAGCTGCTTCATCTTTTGCATCACCACTTCATGTCATACCTCAGCATCATCTCCAACACTACTCGCCCAAAACATTTTCTTCACGCGATACCCTTAAACTTCCTTAAATTGGGAACACGGTTTACAGCACGAAGCCGCTTTCCTTCCTGGAATCGTGGGAGGTTCTTGGTCTCCTTCGACCGAAGGATCTTCCTGCAGGTGGTGGCCCTCGTTTGGGCCCAGGAGGTATCCAGGTGGTTTCCAGGTGGTTTCCAGGTGGTTTCCAGATGGCAATCTTCAGGAGGTCTTTTATGACAGCTGGATGGTCTTATGGTGCCTCCCAGATTGTCCTCAGATGATCAGCAAAACTGCCTAAATACACCTCAGATGGTTCGTCAAATGGTCCACGTGTATTACGACTCTTTGGTCCCCTAAGTGACCTTTCCGTTAGCCATAGAATGTCTCACGGTAAACCTCCTCTAGTGATTCCAACGCGATACTGATTATTTAGTTAGGTCAAGCTTGAAACAGCATCGATTATTTTCCATTGCCAATCTGCTAATCAGTAGAACGGCGGCCTCGCGTCTTGCTGGGTCGGTGTTCGATCCCTGATGTTCCAAATGGCTGAGTTCCGTTCCTTCATCACATCCTCATGTCCCTGCTCCTTAATTGTCACATTATCTCTTCCTTGTGCTAAGTTCATACTGGTTCAATGCTTTGTTGATAATTGATAATTATCAATTATCCGTTGATAATTACCATACATTTTCTCTCTATTTGTGATGTGGAGTTCAACGGAGCTGTTTGTGCTATGGTGTATCTATACTATGTACTGGTTGTATATATATTGTGTTTTATTGCTAAGGGATACGAGCCTCTATTAAGCTATAGTGGACATCATGACGGTGGAGTGTTCCATCACAAATATTAAACTCATCAGCTTATTGCGTATTATATTTCTCAAATAAAGGAAACAAAAAAAAACATTGCGAGAGAAAGATAAACACAGGCACATGGATGCATAAAATACATTAAATATAACTGATAAAAACGAAACCTCTACATGAAAGAATATGTGTGTGTGTGTATGACAGTGTCAGACCACGGAGGAAAATTGAAACAGGAATTTCCTTAAGTACTTTCGTATATTAATACATCTTCAGAAGGAGTGATTTTACAGGTCAAGTATTGGACATAAATAGGCAGGAGAGAATGGTGGAGTGAGGTGAGGTACAATAACAAATAAATGGGAATTAGGTGGACACAAATATGATTTGCAAAAGAAATGCTGAAGGCCTATTGGCCCATACGATGCAGCTCCTATCCATACCCACCAACAGGCCCACACATGGATTAAAATAGCATAAGATAGTATATATTTACAATGAATTAGTGAGACAAATGTGTATCAATGATCCTACTCAAATCGCCCTTTAATTGATCTATCAAAAATGGATCTAAGTTATATAAACCACTGCCAATGTTCAAATTACCTTCTTTTGTAATCTGTATCAAAGCAGATTCAATTATGTTTCTGTTATAAGTGCTTTTACAATTCGTTATTGAAGAAGCCATTTTGGTGAGCATCTTCTGACTTTTAGCATTTTAATCACGTGTTTATTTTCGTAATTTACACACATATATGTATATATATATGTATGTATAAAATTACTCCATGTGGAGTGTGTGAGGAGTGTGAGGCGAGATGTGACCAGCATCAGATGGATCAAAACTCACCAATAAACTGCTCTGAGCTATGATCTTGGGGCGCCGACGCGTGAACTCTTGACCCCTGCTGGTCACTTCGGGTCAATCGGCTGCCAAAACCCACCGGGAGATTATTTACCTTGTCGGGGGTCCGTCAGTGAAGTGGGTGGTCGGGCTGTTACTGTGGAAAATTGAGGGGGTCAAGTCAGAACCCCACGAATACACTGGTAGTGGCGAATGAGTTTCTGTTTATATAATGGATAGATATTGGTCGTAGAAAGCAATCTGTAGTGAAGGTTCTAATGAAATCGAGTCGTGAGGGACGCCAGATGTGGTATTGGCGTCTGTAGCGTACGCCAGACTCTTGGTACCATTAAACAAGGTGGTTATTATTGGCAACTGCGGGACTGTCGTTGCTGAGCCTTGCAACACAAACCCATCCCCTCCTTAATATAGCTTTCACTCTGGGAAAACAAGACACCTGCAATTATTTTGATATTGGAGGGTAGGGGGTTGCAGGTGTTGAAGAGTGTTGGAGAGCGGTGGTGGTCTGGGTGATGCTTACACAACACAGTGTTCTCAGCGCTGTTGCCAAGGCACCACGCTTGCCTGGGATTGTGTACTTACCTATCAGTGACTGCGGGGAAGTGAGGTCTAACTCCTTACGCTTCGCCTGTACCAACCTGATGCTTGCATACCTGCTGGGTTATAACGCAAGTATTCTGATTTACACCAAGTATTTACATCAAGTATTCTGACATTCGCATTCTTCGCCGCATCTGTCCTTAAAGTTGTGGATGGAGATGGTTACCACAACTCGGTTAAATACGGTTGTAGGGTTGAACTCTAGCTCCTGAACCCCGCTTTGTAAGGTTTAAGCCTCCCCCCAAAATAATGTAATTTTTGTACTTTTTAGGGGGGTTGCTTCTATTATATTATCCTTTCTTATTTTGTTCACTCTTCCTACGCTGCTGTTTTCCCAAGTAGGGTCTAAAACCTGCACCGGCATCAGCTTTTTGACACTTTTTTTTTTATTAATACATTAGATACATCTGCATTAGTGCAGCTACCCTAGACTATATGAAGTGGAGTACAGTGTCAAAAAAAGCTAACTAGGTGATGCTAAAAAATCCCCATCACACAGGATGGTTAGTCATACAGAGCTTTTTGACACACTGTTCTCCCCTTCATAGAGTCTAGGGTACCTGCACAAATGCAGATGTACCTAATATATTAATTAATATAAAAATCTCAGTTCAGTTCTCTTAACTTAGGATGTTTGCCCCGAAGTGTCTCTCTGAAGTTCTTATTTTGCTCTCTGCTTCGTCTAAGGAGCGACTGTGTACTTAATATTGCGTCACGAACATCCATCATTAAGTTCCTGAAAGTTCGTGTCCCAGCTCCTTGTCCTCATGTTCCAGCTGCTTGTTTTCATGTCCCAGCTGCTTGCCCTCATGTCCCAGCTCCTTGTTCCTCATGTTCCAACTCCTTGTCCTCGAGTTCCAGCTCCTTGTCCTCGAGTTCCAGCTCCTTGTCCTCGAGTTCCATATCCTTGTCCTCGTGTTCCAGCTTCTTGTCCCCCCCCCCCCGTGTCCCAGCTCCTTGTCCTCATGTTCCAGCTCCTTGTCCTCGAGTTCCAGATCCTTGTCCTCGTGCCCCAGCTCCTTATCCCCGTGTCTCAGCTCAATCTAGTGTCTTAGCTCATATGTCCTAAAATTCATCAATTTTCTTCATATTGCTGTTGCCTCTCTCTGTGATCTGGTCCAGCTAAGGAACTCTATAAGTACTCCAGCTAAGTGTTCAAGATGGTGCAGGAGACCTTTGTACGTGCGTACATGAGCGCACATGCTCGCTTCAGAGTAGCCTATTTATAAGGCGAAAACCCCGCCCTTTTCTCTACATGTCCCAAATCCCAATACTTAACCATGCCGGCGAGAGCAATTAAAGAAAGGATGATATAGCATTGTTATCGAGAAATCTCAACAGCGCAGCGGCCTTGAATAATGCATCACCGCGCATGAGGGGATCATGTCCCAACACACACACACACACACACACACACACACACACACACACACACACACACACACACACACACACACACACACACACACACACACACACACACACACGCACACACACACACACAGAGGAACAGGTTGCACATGCACTTCAGGAACAGGTTGTGGAAGCAAATACTATTCATAATTTTAAAACCAGGTATGATAGGGAAATGGGACAGGAGTCATTGCTGTAAACAACCGATGCTCGAAAGGCGGGATCCAAGAGTCAATGCTCGATCCTGCAGACACAACTAGGTGAGTACAACAACTAGGTGAGTACACACACACACACACACACACACACACACACACACACACACACACACACACACACACACACACACACACACACACACACACACACACACACACACACACACACACACACACACACACACACACACACACACACACACACACACACACACACACACACACACACATACACACAGGGTAAACCCCCCCCCCCCAACGTTTAGAGAAACGTTATTTTACGTTTTTTGTTCTAACAACGTTGTAGGAACGTAATAAATGAAGGAAAAAAAAGGTCGTGGTTTGGTACTGTTTGTTACCTTCAAACTAACTAATCCTCCATTAATTTTGGAACACGCAGGTTTAAAATAAAATATGATTCGCCCTAATTGATTATCCACCAGTCTATCTGTGGGGCGTTTTCTCTCACTTTAGAGACTTGAGTGAAATTGGAGGGGGGAAGGGAGGGGGTTGAGGAGGGGGAAGGCGAGGACGATTATTTACCTCTCTATTGGCGCACGAATTAAGGGACAGGTAGACTCGGCCCGTCACGGCTTGACGTCCTACTATACATACAAGATTTATCAATGTAGACAGAGCCTTTGGTCACACCGCCTCTGCACATTCCGTTTTCGTTGCGGTCCTTGAAGCCTCAACAACAAAAAAAATGTACACAATGTAATCACAAGAACAATCCCAGCAACACTTATCATCAACATATCCACAAATGCGTATCAACAAACCCAGCAACATTAATAGTGTTTGTGGGTTTGTTGATGCTGTAAATGTTATTTGTACCAAATGTTTGGCTGCATAAAATGTTGAGGCTTCAATACATAGGTTTCAGTGTCGTGCAATGTTATAACGGTTCTGTGACATGCAGAGCTTATCGTTCCACGTCATGCAATGCTTAGGGTTCAGTATCATACAATGAGACATTTGGTTGAATGATTGAGATTAACAGAACTTCTCAGAACACCTAGCTGATCCTAGCTCTCCTAGCACCTAGATGACCTAAAGAACAAAGAAGTACAACCTTGGTCACAATGACCAATGTTGCTCAACTTAAAAAAATAAATAAATAAATATATATACAACTTCGCTGAGTTGTATATTCTAACTTAAAAAAATACAATTTTATTAAGTAGAGCGACACCGAATAATATAAAATAAAGAAGCAAATACTGCCAACAGTTTCAATGACAATAATCCAATGAGACAATGAAGGTGTTTCCAAGCCCGCGATATATATACTGACGTACAGGTTTGGTCGTGTTTAGTTGTTGCGTCACTCACCAGGCGGCCGGCCGGTCGCCTCACTCCTGCACCACCACCACTGTTGGCTCGCTCATAATTGTACTCATTTTTGGGTTTGTTTACCCACGTAACCCATTTTTGGGTTTGTTTATACACGTAACCCATTTTTGGGTTTGTTTACCCACGTAACCCATTTTTGGGTTTGTTTACCCACATAACCCGTTTTTGGGTTTGTTTACCCACGTAACCCATTTTTGGGTTTGTTTACCCACGTAACCCGTTTTTGGGTTTGTTTACCCACGTAACCCGTTTTTGGGTTTATTTATCCACATAACCCGTTTTTGGGTTTATTTATCCACGTAACCCATTTTTGGGTTTGTTTACCCACGTAACCCATTTTTGGGTTTGTTTATCCACGTAACCCATTTTTTGGTTTGTTTACCCACATAACCCGTTTTTGGGTTTGTTTACCCACGTAACCCATTTTTGGGTTTGTCTACCCACATAACCCATTTATGGGTTTGTTTACCCACGTAACCCGTTTTTGGGTTTGTCTACCCACGTAACCCGTTTTTGGGTTTGTTTATCCACGTAACCCGTTTTTGGGTTTGTCTACCCACGTAAACCGTTTTTGGGTTTGTTTACCCACGTAACCCATTTTTGGGTTTGTTTCTCCACGTAACCCATTTTTTGGTTTGTTTACCCACGTAACCCATTTTTGAGTTTGTTTACCCACGTAACCCATTTTTGGGTTTGTTTACCCACGTAACCCGTTTTTGGGTTTGTTTACCCACGTAACCCGTTTTTGGGTTTGTTTACCCACGTAACCCGTTTTTGGGTTTGTTTACCCACGTAACCCATTTTTGGGTTTGTTTACCCACGTAACCCATTTATGGGGTTGTCTACCCACGTAACCCATTTATGGGTTTGTCTACCCACGTAACCCATTTTTGGGTTTGTCTACCCACGTAAAACGTTTTTGGGTTTGTTTATCCACGTAACCCATTTTTGGGTTTGTCTACCCACGTAACCCGTTTATGGGTTTGTTTATCCACGTAACCCATTTTTGGGTTTGTTTACCCACGTAACCCATTTTTGGGTTTGTTTATCCACGTAACCCATTTTTTGGTTTGTTTACCCACATAACCCGTTTTTGGGTTTGTTTACCCACGTAACCCATTTTTGGGTTTGTCTACCCACATAACCCATTTATGGGTTTGTTTACCCACGTAACCCGTTTTTGGGTTTGTTTACCCACGTAACCCGTTTTTGGGTTTGTTTACCCACGTAACCCGTTTTTGGGTTTGTTTACCCACGTAACCCATTTTTGGGTTTGTTTACCCACGTAACCCATTTATGGGGTTGTCTACCCACGTAACCCATTTATGGGTTTGTCTACCCACGTAACCCAGTTTTTGGGTTTGTCTACCCACGTAAACCGTTTTTGGGTTTGTTTATCCACGTAACCCATTTTTGGGTTTGTCTACCCACGTAACCCGTTTTTGGGTTTGTTTACCCACGTAACCCATTTTTGGGTTTGTTTCTCCACGTAACCCATTTTTTGGTTTGTTTACCCACGTAACCCATTTTTGGGTTTGTTTACCCACGTAACCCATTTTTGGGTTTGTTTACCCACGTAACCCATTTATGGGGTTGTCTACCCACGTAACCCATTTATGGGTTTGTCTACCCACGTAACCCGTTTTTGGGTTTGTCTACCCACGTAACCCGTTTTTGGGTTTGTTTATCCACGTAACCCATTTATGGGTTTGTCTACCCACGTAAAACGTTTTTGGGTTTGTCTACCCACGTAAAACGTTTTTGGGTTTGTCTATCCACGTAACCCATTTTTGGGTTTGTCTACCCACGTAACCCGTTTATGGGTTTGTTTATCCACGTAACCCGTTTTTGGGTTTGTTTACCCACGTAACCCATTTTTGGGTTTGTTTACCCACGAAACCCATTTTTGGGTTTGTTTACCCACGTAACCCATTTATGGGGTTGTCTACCCACGTAACCCATTTATGGGTTTGTCTACCCACGTAACCCGTTTTTGGGTTTGTCTACCCACGTAACCCGTTTTTGGGTTTGTTTATCCACGTAACCCATTTATGGGTTTGTCTACCCACGTAAAACGTTTTTGGGTTTGTCTACCCACGTAAAACGTTTTTGGGTTTGTCTATCCACGTAACCCATTTTTGGGTTTGTCTACCCACGTAACCCGTTTATGGGTTTGTTTATCCACGTAACCCGTTTTTGGGTTTGTTTACCCACGTAACCCATTTTTGGGTTTGTTTACCCACGAAACCCGTTTTTGGGTTTGTTTACCCACGTAACCCATTTTTGGGTTTGTTTACCCACGTAACCCATTTTTGGGTTTATTTATCCACGTAACCCATTTTTGGGTTTGTTTACCCACGTAACCCATTTTTGGGTTTGTTTATCCACGTACCCCATTTTTTGGTTTGTTTACCCACATAACCCGTTTTTGGGTTTGTTTACCCACGTAACCCATTTTTGGGTTTGTCTACCCACGTAACCCATTTATGGGTTTGTTTACCCACGTAACCCGTTTTTGGGTTTGTCTACCCACGTAACCCGTTTTTGGGTTTGTTTATCCACGTAACCCGTTTTTGGGTTTGTCTACCCACGTAACCCGGTTTTGGGTTTGTTTACCCACGTAACCCATTTTTGGGTTTGTTTCTCCACGTAACCCATTTTTGGGTTTGTTTACCCACGTAGCCCATTTTTGGGTTTGTTTACCCACGTAACCCATTTTTGGGTTTGTTTACCCACGTAACCCGTTTTTTGGGTTTGTTTACCCACGTAACCCGTTTTTGGGTTTGTTTACCCACGTAACCCGTTTTTGGGTTTGTTTACCCACGTAACCCATTTTTGGGTTTGTTTACCCACGTAACCCATTTATGGGGTTGTCTACCCACGTAACCCATTTATGGGTTTGTCTACCCACGTAACCCATTTTTGGGTTTGTCTACCCACGTAAAACGTTTTTGGGTTTGTTTATCCACGTAACCCATTTTTGGGTTTGTCTACCCACGTAACCCGTTTATGGGTTTGTTTATCCACGTAACCCATTTTTGGGTTTGTTTACCCACGTAACCCATTTTTGGGTTTGTTTACCCACGTAACCCATTTTTGGGTTTGTCTACCCACGTAACCCGTTTATGGGTTTGTTTACCCACGTAACCCGTTTTTGGGTTTGTTTACCCACGTAACCCGTTTTCATGAACCTTGGCAGGTGTGTGTGCAGATTGTGCTTACTATGAGATTTTCTGACTCGTGTAAGTGTTATGTATTATACTCGTACGGGATGGAAAAATATATAAAAGATTGTCTTTAATTTTCTTCTCTTTAGCTAAGTAAAACTATTATCAAATTGGGCACTGTAATGTATTGGGAAAAGAATGAAAACTTACGGCTGATCGATGTAAATACACAAGAAACAAAATATTCAGAATTATAGTTAACTCTTCCACCGATGTTAAAAACTGCAACTTTAAATTCTATGGTTGTATATGGCAACGAGAATTACACTTAATTGGTAATACAAAAAAATAGCCACTACCAACAGGGTAGAACGATCTTTCAGTCAAAATTCTGTCACTAAATTTCACATTCATTCCTTCTTACGTGACTTACAATAATTTCTCCTAAAATATTCATTAATTTTCCTGTTCTAGTGTAGTTATTTTTTCATTATATGAAAGGTTCTCCCAGTACTTAAAAGCCGCGAGCCGCTAATACCTGCCCCTAAAATTTCGGTTAGCACGTGAGAAAAATTTTTGCGTCAAAGATTTGACGATTTTGGCGGACACTTAAAAAGGGTTGCCCGCCCCGGACATAGAACCCAGCTCTCACATATCACCTAGCTGCCCTAGCACCTATTATAGTACCTATCTGCAAGAACCCCCGATCCTAGCACCGTGGCGTCATGCTAGATGCTATCTTGCTGACATGTCATCTATATAGCTGTCCTAGCCCCCTTGTTGTCCTAGACCCTAGCTGTCCTAGCCCCTAGCTATCTTAGCCCCTAGCTATCCTAGCAACAATAGCGTCAATCAACCCCACCACCCTCGTAACCTGGTGGATAGTGCGCAGGACTCGTAATTCTGTGGCGCGGGTTCGATTCCCGCACGAGGCAGAAACAAATGGGCAAAGTTTCCTTCACCCTGAATGCCCCTGTTACCTAGCAGTAAATAGGTACCTGGGAGTTAGTCAGCTGTCACGGGCTGCTTCCTGGGGGTGGAGGCCTGGTCGAGGACCGGGCCGCGGGGACACTAAAAAGCCCCGAAATCATCTCAAGATAACCTCAAGATAAGATAACCCTCAGCATTTCAATTATTGATTTACTTAACATCTCTCATTGTACTCTCAATTATTTTTATTTCCGGTTTTGCCTATAGCTCAATCCCCGACCGTCCAAGAGGTTGGGCACCATTCCTTTCCACCCGTCCCATCCCAAATCCTTATCCTGATCCTGATCCCTTACAAGCGCTATATAGTCCTTATGGCTTGGCGCTGTCCTGCCTTTCCTCTGGATTTATCTGCTTGTCCCCCCTCACCTGCTGATGGATGGGGGGAGGGGGAACTTGACCCCCTGCCACACCTTGTCCCCCTGCCACACCCTGTCCCCCTACCACACCCTGTCCCCCTGCCAAACCCTGTCCCCCTACCACACCCTGTCCCCCTGCCACACCCCTGTCTCCCTGCTACACCCTGTCCCCCTGCCACACCCTGTCTCCCTGCTACACCCTGTCTCCCTGCCACACTCTGTCTCCCTGCCACACCCTGTCTCCCTGCTACACCCTGTCCCCCTGCCACACCCTGTCTCCCTGCTACACCCTGTCTCCCTGCTACACCCTGTCCCCCTGCCACACCCTGTCCCCCTACCACACCCTGTCCCCCTACCACACCCTGTTCCCCTACCACACCCTGTCCCCCTACCACACCCTGTCTCCCTGCTACACCCTGTCCCCCTGCCACACCCTGTCCCCCTACCACACCCTGTCCCCTACCACACCCTGTCCCCCTGCCACACCCTGTCCCCCTGCCACACCCTTCCGCCCAGCCACACCCTGTCCCCCTGCCACACCCTGTCCCCCAGCCACACCCTGTCCCGCTGCCACACCCTGTCC
>NC_091171.1:35655021-35702521 GCF_040958095.1 Procambarus clarkii
ACACACCTTAGCGTCTGGGCACGCCAGGGTGACACACCTTAGCGTCTGGGCACGCTAGGGTGACACACCTTAGCGTCTGGGCACGCTAGGGTGACACACCTTAGCGTCTGGGCACGCCAGGGTGACACACCTTAGCGTCTGGGCACAATAGGGTGACACACCTCAGCGTCTGGGCACAATAGGGTGACACACCTTAGCGTCTGGGCACGCCAGGGTGACACACCTTAGCGTCTGGGCACGCCAGGGTGACACACCTTAGTGTCTGGGGACGCCAGGGTGACACACCTTAGTGTCTGGGCACGCCAGGGTGACATACCTCAGCGATACACACCCTACATGCTACATCACATATGACCCCTAATACAAAGTTTAGATTGCTGCCCCGGACGCGGGAGAGTTGTAAACATACACAAAGATCCCGGGTTCGATCTCCGGGTGGGACAGAAAAGGGCTGGGCCCGTTTCCCTTCAACTGATGCCTCTGTTCACTCACACACACACACTCACACACACACACACACACACAGACACACACACACACACACACACACACACACACACACACACACACACACACACACACACACACACACACACACACACACACACACACACACACACACACACACACATCTGAGAAAACTCCTCACCCCAGAAGGATTCGAACCCAGACAGCCAGGGGCTCGAAGCACCTTAAAGTGTCCAATACTTTCACACAAGGAACGTGTCAGTACGTAAGACAGTTAGGGTCTTACCTGGGGGTTAAGACCCTGGGTTAAGGGGTCTGACCACTTCTAATTCTTTTACCAGTCGTCGTGGCCTAGTGGTGAAAGTACTGGACACTCTAAGGTGCATGGATGTAGTCTTTTTTCAATGTTAGAGTGCCTGAGGGCAACAGTGTATGCTAGTAACAGTGCCTGCTGGCAACAGTGCCTGCTAGCAACAGTGCTTGCTGGCAACAGGACCTGCTGGCAACAGTACCTAATAGCAACAGTACCTAATAACAACAGTACCTGCTAGCAACAGTACCTGCTAGCAACAGTACCTAATAACAACAGTACCTGCTAGCAACAGTACCTAATAACAACAGTACCTGCTAGCAACAGTACCTAATAACAACAGTACCTGCTAGCAACAGTACCTAATAACAACAGTACCTGCTAGCAACAGTACCTGCTAGCAACAGTACCTAATAACAACAGTACCTGCTAGCAACAGTACCTAATAACAACAGTACCTGCTAGCAACAGTACCTGCTAGCAATATTACCTAAAAGCAACAGTACCTGCTAGCAACAGTGCCTGCTAGCAACAGTACCTAATAACAACAGTACCTGCTAGCAACAGTACCTGCTAGCAACAGAACCTAATAACAACAGTACCTGCTAGCAACAGTACCTGCTAGCAATATTACCTAAAAGCAACAGTTCCTGCTAGCAACAGTGCCTGCTGGCAACAGTACCTGCTAGCAACAGTACCTAATAACAACAGTACCTGCTAGCAACAGTACCTGCTAGCAACAGTACCTGCTAGCAACAGTACCTAATAACAACAGTACCTGCTAGCAACAGTACCTGCTGGCAACAGTACCTGCTAGCAACAGTACCTAATAGCAACAGTACCTGCTAGCAACAGTACCTGCTAGCAACAGTACCTAATAACAACAGTACCTGCTAGCAACAGTACCTGCTAGCAACAGTACCTAATAACAACAGTACCTGCTAGCAACAGTACCTGCTAGCAACAGTACCTGCTAGCAACAGTACCTAATAACAACAGTACCTAATAGCAACAGTACCTGCTAGCAACAGTACCTAATAGCAACAGTACCTAATAGCAACAGTACCTGCTAGCAACAGTACCTAATAGCAACAGTACCTGCTAGCAACAGTACCAAATAGCAACAGTACCTAATAGCAACAGTACCTGCTAGCAACAGTACCTAATAGCAACAGTACCTAATAGCAACAGTACCTAATAGCAACAGTACCTAATAGCAACAGTACCTGCTAGCAACAGTACCTAATATCAACAGTACCTGCTAGCAACAGTACCTAATAGCAACAGTACCTGCTAGCAACAGTGCCTAATAGCAACAGTACCTAATAGTAACAGTACCTGCTAGCAATAGTACCTAATAGCAACAGTACCTGCTAGCAACAGTACCTGCTAGCAACAGTACCTGCTAGCAACAGTACCTAATAGCAACAGTACCTGCTAGCAACAGTACCTGCTAGCAACAGTACCTGCTAGCAACAGTACCTGCTAGCAACAGTACCTAATAACAACAGTACCTACAAGCAACAGTACCTGCTAGTAACAGTACCTGCTAGCAACAGTGCCTGCTAGCAACAGTACCTGCTAGCAACAGTACCTGCTAGCAACAGTACCTAATAGCAACAGTACCTACAAGCAACAGTACCAACACGCTACAGCATCCTTAAGACCCCCCGCTATAGCCGCCGTGATGCTCACTCAGAGCATCAGCATCAGCAATCTCCGAGGCTGGGAGATGATATGATGAAGAGCGTACACTCTACCCCAGTAGTGACTCACTCAGCAGAGTTTCCTGGTATACCCGGTGACTATCCACACACATTCGAGACCCCCCTTAAATGGTTGTGAGAGTCCTGAGTCAGTTGTTTACAGTTCTCGTGATGAGTAAGTTGGGTAAAAAGTGAGTGAGTGACTTGGTAGCAGTGTTTTCTCAAGAAGGGCTAATTGTGTTAATTTGTATATCTTGTGGGCCCAGGTTTTGGACCTATTATGTGTAGTAAGAAGCGAATGTTGTTGTTTAGTGTCAACTGTGTAATTGGCTTAAAGAGTCGCTTAATTAGCTAATTTAATTTTGGGGTTCAGTTCCTGTGCTCATTTTATGGCTCTATAACCGGTTTTTATCCTCTGCCACTCACGGCATGGGCATTGGGGGTTCTATCTACTATTTACAGAATGGGTATGAGGTTCAATACTGCCCACAGGATGGGCAAGAGGTTCAATTAATGCTCACAGACTGGGTATGGGGTCTGGTACCACTCATAGGATGGGTAATGGGGGTCTATTTCCACCCCACAGGATGGGTAATGGGGTCCACTTCCACCCCCCAGGATGGGTAATGGGGTCCACTTCCACCCCACAGGATGGGTAATGGGGTCCACTTCCACCCCCACAGGATGGGTAATGGGGGTCCACTTCCACCCCACAGGATGGGTAATGGGGGTCCACTTCCTCCCCACAGGATGGGTAATGGGGTCCACTTCCACCCCACAGAATGGGTAATGGGGGTCCACTTCCTCCCCACAGGATGGGTAATGGGGGTCCACTTCCACCCCCAGGATAGGTAATGGGGGTCCACTCCCACCCCACAGGATGGGTAATGGGTGCAAAACAAAATACGCATTTTATTCAAATACTTTCTACGGAGTCGGGAGGCAGGCGCAAGGGCTGTAGTGGAGCCGCATCCAATACTGCATACTGTGAGGCATCGCCTTGAAGCGCGTTGGCAAGTACAATGGAAATCAACATAAAACCCACAAGGACTTGGGTGAAGTTCAACTTACATAGCAGAGTTCCTCAGCTGTATAAATTCTTTGAGAGACAGTGTAAGTGGGGGCAGTTAAGAACATGGGAACTTGATGTTTGTTTAGGTTAAGCGGCCTTCTCTCCTTTCCGTCCATCCTCCCTCTCTCTCTCTCTGTCTGTCTGTCTCTCTCTCTCTCTCTCTCTGTCTGTCTGTCTCTCTCTCTCTCTCTCTCTCTCTCTCTCTCTCTCTCTCTCTCTCTCTCTCTCTCTCTCTCTCTCTCTCTCTCTCTCTCTCTCTCTCTCTCTCTCTCTCTCTCTCTCTCTCTCTCTCTCTCTCTCTCTCTCTCTCGGGCTCCAGCCAAAATCACCAACTTGAAAATCCAGTAATGTGCTTATAAACATAGAAAGATCGTGAGATGTATATATATATATATATATATATATATATATATATATATATATATATATATATATATATATATATATATATATATATATATATATATATATATATATATATATATATATATAACGTCCTCTTACAGTTAATTAATCTTGAAGCTTGTAAATCTATCAATTAGCAGATCATTTACAATCAGCGCTATAAACAATCGAAGCGTGTAAATCATGAAATAAAGATTCGCTGTTGGCAGCCGCGGTAAAAATTAATTAAAAGCTAACTCAGTGATAATTAAAATGCTCGAGGGGGCTGATAGGACAGTTGGGGCAGCATGAACAAGCGGCCGGAACCTGTGCTGGGGCCCCATGCAGAGACTGGTAATGACCACTTGTAGTAGTACAAGGGCCACCGCTCCCTCCATACCCCCCCCCCTCCCTCTCCCTCCTGACTCAAACGGCTCTCTCTCCCTCTCTATGGATAGGCCCCCTCCCTCTATGCCTCTCCCAATCCTGTGATTTCATGGTAGCCTCATCTTACGTCTCTGCCTTCAGTTCCATGTCCTATCTAGGTGGGGGCTTTTCATACCAACCCGAATCCTTAATCACCCAATTTTCAGTTATCATATCCTTCCTCACCCAATCCTTTGGTCTCTTCCACACCCTCTGTCAATCCAAACTGCCTCAGCCTCCCTCATCCTCTCCCACAGGACAGAGGACGACCTGGTGCGCGAGCAAGGAAGAATTAAGCGACCAGGGAAGCCTTCCGTCTGTTAGCACGACCCCTCAGCGACCCGTGTCAGCACGATCTCTCGGCGACCCGTGTCAGCACGACCTCTCGGCGACCCGTGTCAGCACGACCTCTCAGCGACCCGTGTCAGCACGACCCCTCAGCGACCAGTGTCAGCACGACCCCTCAGCGACCCGTGTCAGCACGACCCCTCAGCGACCAGTGTCAGCACGACCTCTCAGCGACCCGTGTCAGCACGACCCCTCAGCGACCTGCCACACTCTCCTCCAGTACTAACCACACCTTGCTACAACGTGAAAATACCGTTGTGGTTACGTTGTGTGAGAGAGGAATTAAGCATTCCTTTCCTTGGGGAGAAAACTTTATAGATGAGAAGCTCTGAAACAACGGTACGAGTCTCAGATTATCTTTTCATTTTCCTCTTTTTCTCTCTATTTTTTTCCCTTTTGTCCCCCCCTCCCCCTCCTTCACACCTTTCCTTTCTGGCAGTAAATTTATTATAAAGATTACAATAACAACTGTATAGATCACCCGGATTTTTTGTATTAACACATTTATGTATATGTGCAGTTGTGCAGCTGCCCTGGACTATGTGAAGGGGAGTACCGAGTGTGTCAAGAACTAGCTACGTGATGCTAGAAGTCCCCACCACACAATATGGTTAGTCATACAGAGTCATGTGATCAGTAGTCTGCACTGGCAGACTCTGTGTGCATTATGAGGATATCATCAAGATTACGAGAGTTAATAAAGTAATTGCAAAGCTTTAGGTACCTCATGCCAATGGGTCTGAATGGTCTGATTACTGGGCATTCGGTGATGTAGTGTGGGAGATCATGCCCCAGTTCCTGCTCACAGAGTTTGCACCTGGAGTGCTCAGGATTGGGAGATCCGTCACCTGTAGCCACCTGCCACAGGTAACGGTAACCCAACCTGATCCTGGCAACCACTGTGTCGCACAATCTGGTCGACGTTTTCGGCTGCATTGTATTCGGATCTAAACAAATCATAGATTTTTATACTGGTGCTTTCAGGCCTTTGGGAGTCAGTAATTTCTCTCCGATTGAAACTAAGTGTTTGGAACAATATAGTCTTGACAACAGTGATGGGGACACCTGGGTCTAATTCAACCTTATCTATGTTTCACGCTAATGTGCCTGCAAAGTCTGTGTCATTATGATGAGTTATATTTATATGAGAAGGTATCCATACCAGAGAGATTCTAAACCCTTTATTATAATTTCATCGATCAGGTTATTTATAATATCTAGTATGAGATTGTTGCTGTCGATCTTTCATGAGCAGAAAATATATTTTACGATTATTAAAAACTCCACGGGAAACACACCATATATTTCATACTTGGCCATGATAATCTCGTGGGCGTGTTAATAATTGCTAACATTTCATAAAGCATTAAACGTAGACTTACCCCGATCAGCCTATGTCCGTCCCATACCACAGATCAGTCCCCCTTCAAATGGGTGAGGCTAACCCCAAGCATCTGGCCTCCATTTTTGGACTAACATACAGACAGACATTCATTCTTGTGGCGATAAATAATAGAAGGGGGTACCCGGCACTGCTCGGGGTCTGTCTCTCCCAATCTCTTCCTCCTTTCTTCTCTCCCACTTTCCCTTTCCTTCCTTGTTTTTTCTCTCTTTTTCCCTGTCTCTCCCTCCTCCCCCCCCCGTTCCTATCCCTCTCATCCTGCCTCTCTCTCTCTCCTGCCAACTAGAGGAAGGTTGTAGGGAGGTTGTTGAGAGTAGGAGGAGGAGGAGGGGAGGCGAGCGGGGCGAGGGAGCTGGAGGTGTGACTTGTGGTCGCTGTAGACAGCTATAGTGTGGTGCTTGTGGGCCACTCCGTCCTCAAAAGGTCCCCCCAACGTCAAGAAAACGATCAATTTAAAGTGTCCTCTCCTAGCCTACCAGAGGACCCAAAACAGAACACGGGACAGTACGTCACTTTCGCGAGCCGCTTCCGTTTTCTAGTTCGACATTTTTTGGGGGGGCCTAATATAACGCATACGAACGAAAAGTGACGTTCTTTGAAGGAGGACAGGTTGTGTTGACGCCCAGCGCTGCTCAAGACCACATTGATTTGCCTATTACGGCTAAAGTATGATATCTAAAATTTGTTCAATTTTGCGTGATTAGCATGAATATTGTATCTATGCGGTGGATGCAAGGGAACACCTACAGCAAAGGTTCGAATCCTCATCACGACTCCTCCGGATTTTGTCATTGAGTGTGTGTATTTGTGTTAATAATGTGCGAGGAACATATGTATTACACATGATAAAGAAAACAGGTCTGGAGTCAGCTGACAACTGATACACACACGCGTGCACATGCACACACTCACACACAGAATCCTTGGCCCAGACGAAATTTCACCATGGGTACTGAAAGAGTGTGCAGAAGCACTTTGCCTACCACTCTCCATAGTGTATAGTAGGTCACTGGAAACGGGAGACCTACCAGAAATATGGAAGACGGCTAATGTAGTCCCAATATACAAAAAGGGTGACAGACAAGAGGCACTGAACTACAGGCCAGTGTCCTTAACTTGTATACCATGCAAGGTGATGGAGAAGATCGTGAGAAAAAACCTAGTAACACATCTGGAGAGAAGGGACTTCGTGACAACCCGTCAACATGGGTTCAGGGAGGGTAAATCATGCCTTACAGGCTTAGTAGAATACTACGATCAGGTGACAAAGATTAAGCAAGAAAAAGAAGGATGGGCGGACTTCATTTTCTTGGACTGTCGGAAAGCCTTTAACACAGTACCCCATAAAAGGTTGATACATAAGCTGGAGAAACAGGCAGGAATAACTGGTAGAGCACTCCAGTGGATAAGGGAGTACTTAAGCAATAGGAAGTAGAGGGTTACAGTGAGGCGTGAGACCTCAGACTGGCGTGAAGTCACCAGTGAAGTCCCTCGGGGGTCTGTACTCGGTCCTATCCTGTTTCTGATTAACGTAAATGATCTCCCAGAGGGTATAGACTCATTTCTCTCAATTTTTGCTGACGACGCCAAAATTATGAGAAGGATTAAGACAGATGAGGACTGCTTAAGCCTTCAAGAAGACCTGGACAGATCGAAGGAATGGTCGAACAAATGATTGTCAGAGTTTAACCCAAGCAAATGTAATGTAATTAAGACAGGTATTGGGAGCAGGAGGCAGGATACAAGGTATCATTTGGGAGGTGAAATTCTTCAAGAATCAGAGAGAGAGAAAGACTTGGGGGTTGATATCGCGCCAGACCTGTCCCCTGAAGCCAATATCAAGGGAATATCATAACATCAGCGGTATATGCCAGGTAGGCTAACATACGAACGGCCTTTTGAAACTTGTGTAAGGAATCATTCAGAACTTTGTACACTACATATGTCAGACCAGTCCTGGAGAATGCAGCTCCAGCATCGGGTCCATATCTAATCAAGCATAAGATTAAACTGGAAAAGGTTCAAAGGCTTGCCACCAGATTAATACCCAAACTGAGGGGTATGAGATACGCGGAGAGACTACGAGAATTAAACCTTAAGTCACTGGAAGTAAGAAAAGGTAGGGGGGGGGGACATGATCACCTCATTCAAGATTCTCAAAGGAATAAATAGGGTAGATAAAGAAAGGCTATTTAACACAAGGGGCACACGTACTAAGGGACACAGGTGGAAACTGAGTGCCCAAATGAGCCACAGAGATAATAGAAAAATCTTTTTTAGTGTCAGAGTGGTTGACAAATATAATGCATTAGGCAGTGATGTGGTGGAGGCTGACTCCATACACAGTTTCAAGTGTAGATATTATAGAGCCCAATAGGCTCAGGAACCTGTACACCAGTTGATTGACAGTCGAGAGGCAGAACCAAAGAGCCAGAACTCAAACCTCGCAAGCACAACTAGGTGAGTACACCTGGGGGGCCTGATAGCTGAGTGGACAGCACTCTGGGCTTGTAATCCTCGGATCCGAGTTCGATCCCCGGTGATGGCAGAAACAAAATGGACAGAATTTTTTTTTCACACTGATGGCCCTGTTACCTAGCAGTAAATAGGTACCTGTTAGTTAGACAGCTGTTACGGGGGGGGGGCGGAATTAGTAGTTAGTAACAGTTGATAGATTGACAGTTGAGAGGCGGGCCGAAAGAGCAGAGCTCAACCCCCGCAAGCACAACAAATAATAAATAAGGTGAATACTACTAGGTGAATGCAATTAGGTGAGTACAACTAAGTGAGTATAACTAGGTGAGTACAACTAGGTGAGTATAACTAGGTGAGTACAACTAGGTGAGTATAACTAGGTGAGTACAATTAGGTGAGTACAACTAGGTGAGTATAACTAGGTGAGTACAACTAGGTGAGTACAACTAGGTGAGTATAACTAGGTGAGTACAATTAGGTGAGTACAACTAGGTGAGTACACACACACACAAAGTCAAAACGCAATTTTTTTTTACCAAAACTCTGAAAAAAAAGAAAAAAAAGGAGTTGCTGGCCTTGAGAGCCGGCATTAAGAGCCGCTCGTGCCCCATAACAGCCCCCGCCGCCACACGACCCAGTAACGTAACCAAAGAGTTATATTTACGTCATTACAACGTTGCCAGAGTGTCTTGCGTCTGACGGGTAGTCTAGAGAAGAGTCGGACAGGTAGGCGCACTTCGAGCCCCCCCCCCCCCCGCCCACCTGGTCGACGCTGTCTGTCTGTATGGTAATACCACAGGTGAGATGCTGTTAATTGGCCTGTCA
Source organism: Procambarus clarkii (assembly GCF_040958095.1). Lineage (NCBI taxonomy): Eukaryota > Metazoa > Arthropoda > Malacostraca > Decapoda > Cambaridae > Procambarus > Procambarus clarkii. The sequence goes on from NC_091171.1 coordinate 35,664,438, forward strand.
CTGACACCCTGACACTTGTGAAGTCCCCCTCCCCCCCCCCTGATGGTAACTACTGACACCCCCTGACAGTAGTTACTGTCACTGGAAGGGGGGGGGGAGGGGGGAGGTCTAACGCTCCATGCCAACTTTGTTGCACCTTTTGTGATAAAATAATTAGAATAGAACAGAATTAGTCAGAATAGTTACATTTTATCACGTTATTTTTTTTTAATCCCGCAAGTGTTTTTTTTTTAAATCTCAAGTGTGATATAATTTAATTATTTTGACCTTCGGTGTATGTGTGTGTGTGTGTGTGTGTGTGTGTGTGTGTGTGTGTGTGTGTGTGTGTGTGTGTGTGTGTGTGTGTGTGTGTGTGTGTGTGTATGTGTGTGTGTGTGTGTGTGTGTGTGTGTGTGTGTGTGTGTGTGTACCAGTGTTGTGCAAGAGGGAAGGGCCTCACAAACAACATGGTGAGAGGGGACCATGACACCAGGAGATAACGCACCCTCTCGAATGAGACTTCCGGTGTTCCCCTCTCTCCCCTCTCCCCCCCTCTCCCCCCCCCTCCCCCCTCACTCCCTTCCTATCCTCTCTCCTCTCTCCCACCTCTCCCCCCCCCCTCCAACTACTTAACCTCCCACAATCCACCACTAATTTCACAGTAGTACATAATTCCCAGATGAAATACTGACATGAAATCCCTCCTATAATAATTGAATTCCCCCCAAAATTATGTATATATATATATTATATATATTGGCTGTTGATTGCTGGTGTTGACTTCTTGATGTGTAGTGCCTCGCAAACGTCAAGCCGCCTGCTATCGCTGTATCTATCGATGATTTCTGTGTTGTTTAGTAGGATTTCTAGAAATCCTAGTAAACAACACAGATATATATATATATATATATATATATATATATATATATATATATATATATATATATATATATATATATATATATATATATATATGTCGTACCTAGTAGCCAGAACACACTTCTCGGCCTACTATGCAAGGCCCGATTTGCCTAATAGGCCGAGTGATTTTCTTTATTTTCAATAATTTGTTTCCAATTAGTTTATTTGAATTATTAGTATTATATTAGATTAAGAACGTAAATTATTGACTTCATTGTGTTAGTTTAGGTTAGGTTAGGTTAGGTTAGGTTAGGTAGGGTTGGTTAGGTTCGGTCATATATCTACGTTAGTTTTGACTTAAATTAAAAAAAAAATTGCTCATACATAATGAAATGGATATCTTTATCATTTCATAAGAAAGAATTATTGAAAAATATATAAATTCAAGAAAACTTGGCTTATTAGGCAAATCGGGCATTGCGTAGTAGGCCAAGTACGACGTTCTGGCTACTAGGTACAACATATATATATATATATATATATATATATATATATATATATATATATATATATATATATATATATATATATATATATATATATATATATATATACTCCTTGTCGCATCGGAGTGTGTATATATGAATGCTACACAGTATTCATCTATGGACATCCAAATATGGTGAAACACATGTGAAGAACCTCTCACACACTCACAGCTCCCTGACAATAGAGAGAGCCAGTTTAGCTTAGCTGCCAACACCCACACATGGTGTCAGCAAGGCGGACAGCCCGCCTGCTTTCATACCTCTCACTGTATTTCCCACTTCTAAACTTCCCTTCACCAATGCCTCTCCTAACTCTTTACTCTCCCCAAAGAAAAGAAACACAATCCACCACTCACTCCTACCCATTCTCATTCTATTTCGTATAGAGATTACATACGATATGTAATGTAATTACATATGATATAATAATTACATATGATATATATATCGTATACATACGATATATATAGATATATATCGCATGTATCCTTGATGATACTGTAAACTTCGCACAAATCACCTGTGTCCGGGTGTTCCAAAACCGGCTGCACAGTGTGTAGTAAAGATATCTATTCCTCTGTGTTTTCTTTAGGCACATAATCCCCACATATTCCTTCCCATTTTGATCATCCTTCCATCTGTCGACTCTCTCTATATCCCTTATCCTCTCTCTCTCTCTCTCTCTCTCTCTCTCTCTCTCTCTCTCTCTCTCTCTCTCTCTCTCTCTCTCTCTCTCTCTCTCTCTCTCTCTCTCTCTCTCTCTCTCTCTCTCTCTCTCACCCCTCCCCCAGTGGGCGTCAGCGGCGTCGGGTTCCTTCTGTCTTCTGAGAACATCAACCCACGTGAGTCTTAATGAAAGTAACCGATGCTTCTGTGTTGTTGGTACACGTGGTTCCTGCCGCAGGGTGGGGCTCCTTGTAGTGTGGGGCTCCTTGTAGTGTGGGGCTCCTTGTAGTGTGGGGCTCCTTGTAGTGTGGGGCTCCTTGTAGTGTGGGGCTCCTTGTAGTGTGGGGCTCCTTGTCTTGTAGTGTGGGGCTCCTTGTAGTGTGGGGCTCCTTGTAGTGTGGGGCTCCTTGTAGTGTGGGGCTCCTTGTCTTGTAGTGTGGGGCTCCTTGTCTTGTAGTGTGGGGCTCCTTGTCTTGTAGTGTGGGGCTCCTTGTCTTGTAGTGTGGTGCTCCTTGTAGAGTGGGGCTCCTTGTAGAGTGGGGCTCCTTGTAGAGTGGGGCTCCTTGTAGAGTGGGGCTCCTTGTAGTGTGGGGCTCCTTGTCTTGTAGTGTGGGGCTCCTTGTCTTGTAGTGTGGGGCTCCTTGTCTTGTAGTGTGGTGCTCCTTGTAGAGTGGGGCTCCTTGTAGAGTGGGGCTCCTTGTAGAGTGGGGCTCCTTGTAGAGTGGGGCTCCTTGTAGAGTGGGGCTCCTTGTAGTGTGGGGCTCCTTGTAGTGTGAGGCTCCTTGTCTTGTAGTGTGGGGCTCCTTGTCTTGTAGTGTGGTGCTCCTTGTCTTGTAGTGTGGGGCTCCTTGTCTTGTAGAGTGGGGCTCCTTGTAGTGTGGGGCTCCTTGTAGTGTGGGGCTCCTTGTCTTGTAGTGTGGGGCTCCTTGTCTTGTAGTGTGGGGCTCCTTGTCTTGTAGAGTGGGGCTCCTTGTAGTGTGGGGCTCCTTGTCTTGTAGTGTGGGGCTCCATGTCTTGTAGTGTGGGGCTCCTTGTCTTGTAGTGTGGGGCTCCTTGTCTTGTAGTGTGGGGCTCCTTGTCTTGTAGTGTGGGGGCTCCTTGTCTTGTAGTGTGGGGCTCCTTGTAGTGTGGGGCTCCTTGTCTTGTAGTGTGGGGCTCCTTGTAGTGTGGGGCTCCTTGTCTTGTAGTGTGGGGCTCCTTGTCTTGTAGTGTGGGGCTCCTTGTAGTGTGGGGCTCCTTGTCTTGTAGTGTGGGGCTCCTTGTAGTGTGGGGCTCCTTGTAGTGTGGGGCTCCTTGTCTTGTAGTGTGGGGCTCCTTGTCTTGTAGTGTGGGGCTCCTTGTAGTGTGGGGCTCCTTGTCTTGTAGAGTGGGGCTCCTTGTCTTGTAGTGTGGGGCTCCTTGTCTTGTAGTGTGGGGCTCCTTGTCTTGTAGTGTGGGGCTCCTTGTCTTGTAGTGTGGGGCTCCTTGTCTTGTAGTGTGGGGATCCTTGTCTTGTAGATTGGGGCTCCTTGTAGTGTGGGGCTACTTGTAGTGTGGGGCTCCTTGTAGTGTGGGGCTCCTTGTCTTGTAAAGTGGGGCTCCTTGTCTTGTAGAGTGGGGCTCCTTGTAGTGTGGGGCTCCTTGTAGTGTGGGGCTCCTTGTCTTGTAAAGTGGGGCTCCTTGTAGAGTGGGGCTCCTTGTAGTGTGGGGCTCCTTGTCTTGTAGTGTGGGGCTCCTTGTCTTGTAGTGTGGGGCTCCTTGTCTTGTAGTGTGGGGCTCCTTGTCTTGTAGTGTGGGGCTCCTTGTCTTGTAGTGTGGGGCTCCTTGTCTTGTAGTGTGGGGCTCCTTGTCTTGTAGTGTGGGGCTCCTTGTCTTGTAGTGTGGGGCTCTTGTCTTGTAGAGTGGGGCTCCTTGTAGTGTGAGTTTCCTTGTCTTGTAGTGTGGGGCTCCTTGTAGTGTGGGGCTCCTTGTAGTGTGGGGCTGCTTGTAGTGTGGGGCTCCTTGTCTTGTAGTGTGGGGCTCCTTGTCTTGTAGTGTGGGGCTCCTTGTCTTGTAGTGTGGGGCTCCTTGTCTTGTAGAGTGGGGCTCCTTGTAGTGTGAGTTTCCTTGTCTTGTAGTGTGGGGCTCCTTGTAGTGTGGGGCTCCTTGTAGTGTGGGGCTGCTTGTAGTGTGGGGCTCCTTGTCTTGTAGTGTGGGGCTCCTTGTCTTGTAGTGTGGGGCTCCTTGTCTTGTAGTGTGGGGCTCCTTGTCTTGTAGTGTGGGGCTCCTTGTCTTGTAGTGTGGGGATCCTTGTCTTGTAGATTGGGGCTCCTTGTAGTGTGGGGCTACTTGTAGTGTGGGGCTCCTTGTAGTGTGGGGCTCCTTGTCTTGTAAAGTGGGGCTCCTTGTCTTGTAGAGTGGGGCTCCTTGTAGTGTGGGGCTCCTTGTAGTGTGGGGCTCCTTGTCTTGTAAAGTGGGGCTCCTTGTAGAGTGGGGCTCCTTGTAGTGTGGGGCTCCTTGTCTTGTAGTGTGGGGCTCCTTGTCTTGTAGTGTGGGGCTCCTTGTCTTGTAGTGTGGGGCTCCTTGTCTTGTAGTGTGGGGCTCCTTGTCTTGTAGTGTGGGGCTCCTTGTCTTGTAGTGTGGGGCTCCTTGTCTTGTAGTGTGGGGCTCCTTGTCTTGTAGTGTGGGGCTCCTTGTCTTGTAGAGTGGGGCTCCTTGTAGTGTGAGTTTCCTTGTCTTGTAGTGTGGGGCTCCTTGTAGTGTGGGGCTCCTTGTAGTGTGGGGCTGCTTGTAGTGTGGGGCTCCTTGTCTTGTAGTGTGGGGCTCCTTGTCTTGTAGTGTGGGGCTCCTTGTCTTGTAGTGTGGGGCTCCTTGTCTTGTAGAGTGGGGCTCCTTGTAGTGTGAGTTTCCTTGTCTTGTAGTGTGGGGCTCCTTGTAGTGTGGGGCTCCTTGTAGTGTGGGGCTGCTTGTAGTGTGGGGCTCCTTGTCTTGTAGTGTGGGGCTCCTTGTCTTGTAGTGTGGGGCTCCTTGTCTTGTAGTGTGGGGCTCCTTGTAGTGTGGAGCTCCTTGTAGTGTGGGGCTTCTTGTCTTGTAGTGTGGGGCTCCTTGTCTTGTAGTGTGGGGCTCCTTGTCTTGTAGTGTGGGGCTCCTTGTCTTGTAGTGTGGGGCTCCTTGTCTTGTAGTGTGGGGCTCCTTGTAGTGCGGAGCTCCTTGTAGTGTGGGGCTCCTTGTCTTGTAGTGTGGGGCTCCTTGTAGTGTGGAGCTCCTTGTAGTGTGGGGCTCCTTGTAGTGTGGAGCTCCTTGTAGTGTGGGGCTCCTTGTCTTGTAGTGTGGGGCTCCTTGTAGTGTGGAGCTCCTTGTAGTGTGGGGCTCCTTGTCTTGTAGAGCGAGGCTTCATACTATACCGGTGAGCGAGGCAGCGTGTGTGTTGTGATGAGCCTATGATGACACTGCTCTTGGTGTATGTGGCTCCGTTCGTTGCTGGGTGAGGCTCCGTTCGTTGCTGGGTGAGGCTCCGTTCGTTGCTGGGTGAGGCTCCGTTCGTTGCTGGGTGAGGCTCCGTTCGTTGCTGGGTGAGGCTCCGTTCGTTGCTGGGTGAGGCTCCGTTCGTTGCTGGGTGAGGCTCCGTGTGTTACTGGGTGAGGCTCCGTGTGTTACTGGGTGAGGCTCCGTGTGTTACTGGGTGAGGCTCCGTGTGTTACTGGGTGAGGCTCCATGTGTTACTGGGTGAGGCTCCGTGATTACTGGGTGAGGCTCTGTGTGTTACTGGGTGAGGCTCCGTGTGTTACTGGGTGAGGCTCCGTGTGTTACTGGGTGAGGCTCCGTGTGTTACTGGGTGAGGCTCCATGTGTTACTGGGTGAGGCTCCGTGATTACTGGGTGAGGCTCCGTGTGTTACTTTGTGAGGCTCCGTGTGTTACTGGGTGAGGCTCCGTGTGTTACTGGGTGAGGCTCCGTGGTTACAGGGTGATGCTCCGTGTGTTACTGGGTGAGGTTCCGTGTGATACTGGGTGAGGCTCCGTGTGTTACTGGGTGAGGCTCCGTGAGTTACTGGGTGAGGCTCCGTGTGTTACTGGGTGAGGCTTCGTGTGTTACTGGGTGAGGCTCCGTGTGTTACTGGGTGAGGCTTCGTGTACGCTACTAGTCTTAATTGAGTGTATAATAATTGGGATTTTTTTCCTCGTGCTTCAAAAGGGGGGGGGGGGGCGATTTATATGTTTCCGGAACAAAATAATTTCTTTTCATTTTAAGATATATACTGCGCCCGAGAGAGTCAAGTGAGGCTCCCTAGAATGTATACATTCTTCATGATATACACACACATATATATAACATATATTACAATAAGAAAAAATGCCAGTTTGTATGTGTCTGAAATTGAAGGCCAGATGCTTAGGGCTAGCCTCACCCAGTTTTGCATAATGAATGGGCTGGGGTACGGGACGGACATAGGCTGTCGGGGAAAGTTACACGCTTTAAGAAATACTCCCATTTATAAAGACCTTCATGAGATTGTCAAGGAGTCGAGTGTTAAATATATGGTGTGTGATTCCCTTACTGTTTTAAGTGATCAAAAATATTTACTTACTGAGAGACCCCATTCAGTGGTTTCAGTGCTACCTAATATTAACTTTTCTGAGAAAAGGGAGGGTAGGGGGCACCAGGGAGGAAGGGTAGGAACGAAGGGGGGGGGGGCAATGGGGGCAGGGTGAAGGGTGGGAGATGAGGTGAAGGGTAGAAAGAGTGGGTTAAGTGACCTGTGTGTAGCCTGATGCCCCTTCTAAATATATTTGAAAAATCTGATCGAGAAGGAGGAACAGATGGTGAGAAGGAGGAGGGTGGAGAAATGGGGTGGGGATTAATAAGGAGGAGGGTGGGGAGGAGGAAATGGTAAGGTGAGAGGGAAGAGGGGAATGGGGGAGAGGAGAGGGAAAGGGATGGGGAAGGGAGGAAAGTGACGGGAGAAGAAGAGACGTGGAATAGGGGGTGGGTGGGGTGGGGGGGGGGAGGACTATGACTATCCCACTATTTAGAAAACGCAAGATATATAGACATAATGTTTCCATCTCAGGCCGGGAGGAATGAGCACAGTAGGTGGTCACGAGGTGTAAAGCCAGGGGTCCAGGGGGCCTGGGGTCCAGGGGTCGTCCATGGGTCCTGGGGTCCAGGGGGTCCATGGGTCCTGGAGTCCAGGGGTCCAGGGGTTCATGGGTCCATGGGTCCAGGGGTCCAGGGGTCCAGGTGTCCAGGGGTTCATGGGTCCATGGGTCCAGGGGTCCAGGGGTCCAGGCGTCCAGCGGTCGTCCATGGGTCCAGGGGTCCATGGGTCCAGGGGTCCATGGGTCCAGGGGTCCATGGGTCCAGGGGTCCAGGGGTCCATGGGTCCTGGGGTCCATGGGTCCAGGGGTCCTGGGGTCCAGGGGGTCCATGGGTCCTGGAGTCCAGGGGTCCAGGTGTCCAGGGGCTCATGGGTCCAGGGGTCCATGGGTCCAGGGGTCCAGCGGTCGTCCATGGGTCCTGGGGTTCAGGGGTCGTCCATGGGTCCTGGGGTCCAGGGGTACATGGTCCTGGAGGTCGTGGGGTCTAGGGGTCCGTGAGTTCTGGGGTCTAGGGGGTCCAGGGGTCGTCCATGGGTCCTAGGGTCCATGGGTCTTGGGGGGTCCTTGGGTCCAGGGGTCGTCCATGGGTCCATGGGTCCTGGGGTCCGTGAGTTCTGGGGTCTAGGGGGTCCAGGGGTCGTCCATGGGTCCATGGGTCCAGGGGTCCAGGGGTCGTCCATGGGTCCAGGGGTACATGGTCCTGGAGGTCCTGGGGTCCAGGGGTTCAGGAGTTCAGGGGGTCCAGGGGTCCTGGGGTCCAGGGGTTCAGGAGTTCAGGGGGTCCAGGGGTCCAGGGGTCGTCCATGTATAACAGGGGCCCTACCTTTAACCTCACTTACAGGTTAAATGCTGGTCATTATTAAGTAAAACCTACAGACCAGAGTTGTGTTGTGTAACCTTTAGTTCAACTCCGCGAGATCTAAACGTGTGATCATTTACACATCACGGCCCGAGGGTACTGTACCTTCCGATGCTGCACTACACACTCTGATTTAGCAGCCACCACCTGCTACTTCTACCCACTGGGTAATTCCCCCCAATTGATTGATTGATGAAGATTAAGCCACCCAAAAGGTAGCACGGGCATGAATAGCCCGTAAGTGGTGGCCCTTTGGAGCCATTACCAGTATCAATAGATGATACTGGAGATCTGTGGAGGTGCGACTGCACCCTGCGTGACGGGAGATGTCTGCCGTGTGCCCCCAATTGACGGTGAAGCAGGATATCGTCAATCAGGCATAAAACTCCGAAAATGGATCCCCAGTTATCAGAAAAGGATGGATAAGATTTACGTTAAGTGTGGAATTAAATCAAAGTACAAAGGGATTATCTGAAGTATTACATAACTGCTTGCAGGCTTGCAGACAGGTGCTAGTCCCAAGCATGGGGGCTTGAGCCCCTCAACACAATGGAAAATAACCGTTGGGGGAAAATTCCACTAAACACCATAAAATTCTAAACAAAATTTATTAATCAAAGATTATGAATGAAAAAAAAAAGAAACACGCCCAATCTAAACACTTCCTTAACTGAATATATTCCTGAGGCAACTGATAATTGACTACAACAAATAATGTGGATTTTACAATTGCAATTATTCAGACACAGATACCTTAAAATGCCACAGCCAGGCCTAGATGTTCTGCCTCGGCTCCAGGGAGCAGTAAAGCCTCCAGTTGCTACCCACTCCACACTGACTTATTTCTCCACTGACCTCGGTGAGGCTGACCTTAGCTCAGTTGCCAAATTAATCTATGAAGAAGATTACCAACTAAAATCCTGTACTCGTCCCTGAAGGTGACTTATTATTCCAAAAACAATTAGGAATTATCTAGATACTTGAGCCAGGCTAATTACAATTTTCAATAGCACTTGCATTTCACTAATTTACCTGAATTAACAAGCATGCTGGTAGTTACATATTTTCCAAGTAATGGGATACCCTAGTCTTCCTGAAGTCACGTGTTTCTTTGACAACATACGAGGCTTATTCTTTATTCTCAATTGACGTTAATTTTAACATAAGTACTTAAACACGATTGATTCTTCCTCCTATTTCTTTAGCACATGAATTGTTCTCCTAGTTTGATGGCTCGACACAGGGTTCATGTGGCGCTAGTGTTTTCTACACATGAGTTCTAATACCTTGGGAAGAGGGGGGGGAAGGGAGGAGATGACCCTTCCAAGCCTGTTCAGGTAAACTACCAACTCACTCCATATTTTTTACAAAAAGGCGTATCCTCCCTTCTAGCGAAGTACAACATTTCATGTTAGATCTATGTCTTCTATAAAAACATTTCTACTGTTACACAGGGGTCCAGGGGACCAGGGGCCCAGGGGTCCAGGGGTCAAGGGGTCCAGGAGTCCAGAAGTCTAGGGGGGAAACAAGGGGTAAACCATTATCCTGGAGGAAATATTAACATTTTGACTATTATTTATAAAAGATGATTGTATTATTTATATTTCGATGCCACAATGTTGAGGATCAATTATGTAAGAATAATAGTTTGTGATGATTCGTGTATAATGTATCCCCAACAGTGTGCCTTCGAATGAAAATAATAAAGCACTTTTATAAGTAATAATAATCTAAATTTTAATAGTTCCCAGGAGAAACCTGGATAACAAAAACACATGATTCAATTAAGTGTAAACATTCCACATAGAAGAGAAAAGATAAAATAATCCGAAGATTTTGCCGTTTATAATATATATATATATATATATATATATATATATATATATATATATATATATATATATATATATATATATATATATATATATATATATATATATATATATATAAATATATATATATATATGTCGTACCTAGTAGCCAGAACGCACTTCTCAGCCTACTATGCTAGGCCCGATTTGCCTAATAAGCCAAGTTTTCCTGAATTAATATATTTTCTCTAATTTTTTTCTTATGAAATGATAAAGCTACCCATTTCATTTTGTATGAGGTCAATTTTTTTTATTGGAGTTAAAATTAATGTAGATATATGACCGAACCTAACCAACCCTACCTAACCTAACCTAACCTATCTTTATAGGTTAGGTTCGGTTAGGTAGCCGAAAAAGGTAGGTTAGGTTAGGTTAGGTAGGTTAGGTAGTCGAAAAAACATTAATTCAGGAAAACTTGGCTTATTAAGCAAATCGGGCCTTGCATAGTAGGCTGAGAAGTGCGTTCTGGCTACTAGGTACGACATATATATATATATATATATATATATATATATATATATATATATATATATATATATATATATATATATATATATATATATATATATACTGATGTCATCTGTGTCGACCCTGCCTGGCTCTCCGTTAACGACCACCTGCTTAAACCGGTGATCCACGACTTCTCTTGGACTTAAACTCTCGTCAGCACTGTGATGCCGACCTCTTATACTAACACCGACATTTTTCACTCACATTAGCATGATCGGCGGCCTTACCGTTGGGAATCCGGCCCCCCCCCCCCCTTCCGCACCTCCATCCGGACTCGTCCGGATACAAGACGCTCCGGATAATATCATACGGAACGCTACGCAGCGTTGGAACGGAACCCAATAATGGGTTCCGACCATCGTTATTTATGCTGGTGGGTTGTTTAGGCTCGAATGCTGATCATATGCTGCTATATGGACGCCTCGTGTGTACAGCTCTAGAGTAAGCTGCATGAGTACCACACAAGAGTACGTAAGCTACTTGCATATGACACCGGAATTAACAGCATGTGTACAGCATGTGTACTCACTTGCATATGACACCGGAATTAACAGCATGTGTACAGCATGTGTACTCACTTGCATATGACACCGGAATTAACAGCATGTGTACAGCAGAGGAGTACACAGCATGTGTACAACATGATCACCACATACAAGATTCTCAAAGGAATTGAGAGGATATATAGAGACAGATTATTTAACACAAGGGGCACACGCACTAGGTGACACAGGTTGAAAGTGAGTGCCCATATGAGCCATAGAGACGTTAGACATTTTTTTTGTCAGTAGTTGACAAATGGAATGCATTAGGCAGTGATGTGGTGGAGGCTGACTCCATACACAGTTTCAAATGTAGATGTCATAGAGCCCAATAGGCTCAGGAATCTGTACATCAGTTGAATGACAGTTGAGAGGCGGGACAAAAGAGCCAGAGTTCAAGCCCTGGAAGCCCAACTAGGTGAGTACAGGAGTACACTGCATGTATACAGCAGAGTATACACCATTTATACAATACAGGAGTACACACAGCACAGGAGTAAGTGGTATGCATACAGTACTACTATACCAACGTCCACCTCAAGGAACAGTAACAGTAGTTAAAGCAGCAGAAGTGTATAGTACAACAACAACAACAACAGCTCTTGTATAGAGCAACAACAACAACAGCTCTTGTATAGAGCAACAACAACAACAGCTCTTGTATAGAGCAACAACAACAACAGCTCTTAGTATAGAGCAACAACAACAACAGCTCTTGTATAGTGCAACAACAACAGCTGTAGTATAGAGCAACAACAACAACAGCTCTTGTATACAACAACAACAACAACAGCTCTTGTATAGAGCAACAACAACAACAGCTCTTGTATAGAGCAACAACAACAACAGCTCTTGTATAGAGCAACAACAACAGCAGCTCTTGTATAGAGCAACAACAACAACAGCTCTTGTATAGTGCAACAACAACAGCTGTAGTATAGAGCAACAACAACAACAGCTCTTGTATAGAGCAACAACAACAGCTCTTGTATAGAGCAACAACAACAACAGCTCTTGTATAGAACAACAACAACAACAGCTCTTGTATAGAGCAACAACAACAACAGCTCTTATATAGAGCAACAACAACAGCAGCTCTTGTATAGAGCAACAAAAACAGCAGCTCTTGTATAGAGCAACAACAACAACAGCTCTTGTATAGAGCAACAACAACAACAGCTCTTGTATAGTGCAACAACAACAGCTGTAGTATAGAGCAACAACAACAACAGCTCTTGTATAGAGCAACAACAGCAGCAGCTGTTGTGTAGAGCCACAGCAGCAGCAGCTGTTGTGTAGAGCAACAACAGCAGCAGCTGTTGTGTAGAGCAACAACAGCAGCAGCAGCAGCTGTTGTGTAGAGCAACAGCAGCAGCAGCTGTTGTGTAGAGCAACAGCAGCAGCAGCTGTTGTGTAGAGCAACAGCAGCAGCAGCTGCTGTGTAGAGCAACAACAGCAGCAGCTGTTGTGTAGAGCAACAGCAGCAGCAGCTGTTGTGTAGAGCAACAGCAGCAGCAGCTGTTGTGTAGAGCAACAGCAGCAGCAGCTGTTGTGTAGATCAACAAGAGAGGCAGCAGCTGTTGTGTAGAGCAACAAGAGAGGCAGCAGCTGTTGTGTAGAGCAACAAGAGAGGCAGCAGCTGTTGTGTAGAGCAACAAGAGAGGCAGCAGCTGTTGTGTAGAGCAACAAGAGAGGCAGCAGCTGTTGTGTAGAGCAACAAGAGAGGCAGCAGCTGTTGTGTAGAGCAACAAGAGAGGCAGCAGCTGTTGTGTAGAGCAACAAGAGAGGCAGCATCTCCTCCAGCTACGACATTCCACACAAGGCCGGGGTTGCTGACTTCCAAGAATCACGCCGACACCACCACCATAACCACCATCATCACCACCACCCTCACCATAACCACCATCAGCACCACCACCCTCACCATAACCACCATCATCACCACCACCCTCACCATAACCACCATCATCACCACCACCCTCACCATAACCACCATCATCACCACCATCATCACCACCCTCACCATAACCACCATCATCACCACCACCCTCACCATAACCACCATCATCACCACCACCCTCACCATAACCACCATCAGCACCACCACCATCACCATAACCACCATCATCACCACCACCCTCACCATAACCACCATCATCACCACCACCCTCACCATAACCACCATCATCACCACCACCCTCACCATAACCACCATCATCACCACCACCCTCACCATAACCACCATCATCACCACCACCATCACCATAACCACCATCATCACCACCACCCTCACCATAACCACCATTCAGCACCACCACCCTCACTATAACCACCATCATCACCACCACCATCACCATAACCACCATCATCACCACCACCCTCACCATAACCACCATCAGCACCACCACCCTCACTATAACCACCATCAACACCACAACCATCACCATAACCACCATCAACACCACCACCCTCACCATAACCATCATCACCACCACCATCACCATAACCACCATCATCACCACCACCCTCACCATAACCACCATCAGCACCACCACCATCAGCACCACCACCATCACCATAACCACCATCAACACCACAACCATCACCATAACCACCATCAACACCACCACCCTCACTATAATCACCATCAACACCACAACCCTCACTACCACTACTGCCCCCCCCCCCCTCTCCACTAGGGACTCCCAGAGGGGTTACATCATACTCAGAGTGGTGAGTAGACGCAAATCTTGGCAGGTCATATATGTAATATATTTTCTGTTACCTATTTTGGTCAATGTGGTAAGTGTGGCGCCTACTTTGTCGCCTTGGTGGGAGGTGTGGCGCCTACTTTGTAGCCTTGGTGGGAGGTGTGGCGCCTACTTTGTAGCCTTGGTGGGAGGTAAGGCGCCTACTTTGTCGCCTTGGTGAGAGGTGTGGCGCCTACTTTGTAGCCTTGGTGGGAGGTGTGGCGCCTACTTTGTCGCCTTGGTGGGAGGTGTGGCGCCTACTTTGTAGCCTTGGTGGGAGGTGTGGCGCCTACTTTGTAGCCTTGGTGGGAGGTGTGGCGCCTACTTTGTAGCCTTGGTGGGAGGTGAGGCGCCTACTTTGTAGCCTTGGTGGGAGGTGAGGCGCCTACTTTGTAGCCTTGGTGGGAGGTGAGGCGCCTACTTTGTCGCCTTGCTGGGAGGTGTGGCGCCTACTTTGTCGCCTTGGTGGGAGGTGAGGCGCCTACTTTGTAGCCTTGGTAGGAGGTGTGGCGCCTACTTTGTCGCCTTGGGAGGAAGTAAGGCGTCTACTTTGAATCCTCGGCCATTAAGGGCGCCGTATATGTTCCTGGCAGACGTAGTCAGAGAAAATCCAACTTTGCGATGGACGGACCCATTCTTGAGGCTACAACTATACCTATTTATAGAGGAGACTTCGTTCATCTCTTTAAGGTATAACTGGACACGATACATCAATGGCTCTGGCTTTGTCGTAGCGATAAAGTGTTTTCCTAGTTGTGTGTCCCGCATGCATTCGGACTCCATTAAGAGGGAAATTGACCTACTATTCTCCCAGTGCCTACAACGTAACCTCAGCCCTGTTTTCACCTAATTGCATTGTTACAACGGCATATCTGTTGTGGTCACAAGGCGAGTCCACAACAGATGTACCGTTCGGTTTGAAGGACCTCCAAATGAAAATGAAAGTTATAAGCGGTTTCGATACTTTAGGAGGCTCTCAAAATTCGGGTTCTAGGAGGACCCCTGAGGCACGGGCCCTCAAAGCCGGCGATTGAAGATCGTGTGTGAAGATCCTTACTAACAATATATGGTGAAAATCGTGGGTTGTGAGGAGCCTCGTACAGTATAGTGAGACTCAGCAAGGTGTATAGTGAAGATGCTCGAGGGAGATTTCAAATGTAACTGGAAAACAGCACAGCAAGAAAATTGAATACAATTTTCATTAACTCAAAATTCAACACAATGATACGAATACTTTAAAAAATAGGGTTAATAATAATATAATAAAATACAGCATCCAATACAGAATTCAATATAATTACGAAGACCTTATGAAGCAGAGTGGACCCCGGTATGTAAAATCTTGAAAGTAGTGTGAGAGAGAGAGAGAGAGAGAGAGAGAGAGAGAGAGAGAGAGAGAGAGAGAGAGAGAGAGAGAGAGAGAGAGAGAGAGAGAGAGAGAGAGAGAGAGAGAGAGAGAGAGAGAGAGAGACAGAGATAGAGACAGAGATAGAGACAGAGAGAGAGACAGAGAGAGAGACAGAGAGACAGAGAGAGAGACAGAGAGAGAGACAGAGAGAGAGAGAGAGAGAAGCATCCTTGACACGGGTGGAGATGAAGCAAGGACTTCCCCCTCAGTGCCCCAGCATACCATACTGGGCCCCAGCTTCCGGACCACGCTTGCAACGGGCGGGGGTCATAGGTGGGAGGGTGAACAAGACGGGTTGGGAAGGAGGGTAATAAGAGAGCCTTGGGGGTAGACCGTAGTAGTGGTGATGAGAGCGAGGAGTGTGGTGGTGGTGTTTATGTATCTGTGTCTATCAGTGGGGGAGGTGTTGCTCTGTATCACCCCCCCCCCCCCCAGTACAGGATACGAGTATTTCCTTACATTTCGTCGTCTCATTTGCGTTCCCAGCTTTCACCTGTGTCCTCACGTCCCTCATCCTCATGTATTCTCCACGTTCATTATCTTCAGGTGTGGGATGTGAAGCGTATAGATCTTTACGCCACGTCTCCTGGTCACGGGGACGTGATGCGTATTTTCAGCTCTTGACGGTCGAGTTCTTTGTCATATTTGGCATTGGAAGCGGTGGCTGGAGGTGGCTTCCACGACTTCTTCTTTCAATTCATTCCACTTGTTGAATACTCATACGAGGGTACGAGTATTTCATGGTCTCAATTGCATTTCCAGCTTCAACCTTTGTACTATTATCCTATTTTCTCTCAAATTAAACAGGCTGTTCTTGTCCACCTATACTCCGCAGATTCTAGTATGTACGGAACATGTCCCCTTCTCCAATCTCATTGTAGCCGAGTCCTCTTAATACAAGCAACAGTCTTGTTTCAAACCTCTGCTCTCTTCAAGCTCCATTTTGAGCTTAACAAGCGTGATGACAAGGTAGAGAATAACTCATCATTCCATTACGACCACAACCCCCTCCCCCAACCAGCACCACAACCACCACCCGTCGTAGGATAATGAGAGATTACACATAGCCTAATTTCCCATGCTACTCACTCTAAACGCAAGGTCCACAGCCACCTTTCTAGTGACACACACCGCTGCCCACACGCTAAACTCATGGTTCATAATCACCTCCGCACTCAACGCACCGTGAATCGACCACTATTAACGCTAACCACGTTATGAGGCTGCCAACGCAAAGGCCTGACAACGCAACACCACGCCATTGACCTTCGACGTTGAACTTGTCATAAGGTCATCAACGCTGGAAATAGCCAGGTACGTTCGTCTGGCAGTTCGTACACGTCCGAGGGCTTCAGTGAAACGATCAGCCATGCTGATTAATACAAGGCTGGCCGACAGTGGCCGGTAATATTGAGAGGCATCCTAATGTACCTTGGGGGAGAGAGAGAGAGAGAGAGAGAGAGAGAGAGAGAGAGAGAGAGAGAGAGAGAGAGAGAGAGAGAGAGAGAGAGAGAGAGAGAGAGAGAGAGAGAGAAAGAGAGAGATAATTTTCTTCTTACGTGACACGCAAACCAGGTACACTCCCCTCCCCCCACACGCACACACAACCCCCCCCCCCCAAGCAGGGTGTAACCTGTTTCATCCATCACCGAGTTAGAACATACAAATAACAGTGATGACCCCGCGTCGCTGACCTGGGAGGCGTTGGCACCACTCACAACCTAATGCAGAGAGATAAGTGCATCGTGGAGGCAATCGTCTTCAAGGCCCTCGGAGGTGGGGCCGGTACCAGGCCACGGCTAAGCACTGAAATTTGAAGCCGTATATGTACCTCGCTTGTGTGTGTTTTATTATGGAGACACACTCAGCCCTAGACAAGAGCGGAGACAAACTTTCGGACACATTGACCACTAAAAAGTTGGACTTATTTGGGTGTAAAGATACATATATTTACCGATACAAATTTGGGATATGTTAAAATACAGATAGAAAACTGGAGAGAGAGACAGCGGTTAAGTACAGCCCTAGTACACCCTCATAAGGACGGTGTGTGTGTGTGTGTGTGTGTGTGTGTGTGTGTGTGTGTGTGTGTGTGTGTGTGTGTGTGTGTGTGTGTGTGTGTGTGTGTGTGTGGGCTGGAACTCAGGGGCGTTGAGAAACTTCACCTTTGGTATTATTTCGTGTTGGGTATACCTATATTTAGAAGTATGTTGCAGCCTTAAACCTGCCTTACTCATCTATGTAATTATATAATATATATATATATATATATATATATATATATATATATATATATATATATATATTGGTAGCAGTCATGTTGTTGAATATGACCGAAAGGAAATGATTAATGATTCTAACATGAACATTCTCAATATTTCTTATTCTTTCTTCACTGTCGAGGGAAATTGAAAAACTAACTCTCCAAAGTTCATTTTTACACTTTATTACAGTCTGACGCCTGGGGATGCGTTTCGCAAGGCGCACCTTACATTTTCAAAGACAATTTTACCGTGACTAATATAGGATTATATACTCTTTGGGTGCGGTGGTGGATGAATGCCATAACAAAAGGGTTATATATATATATATATATATATATATATATATATATATATATATATATATATATATATATATATACATACATACATACATACATACATACATACATACATACATACATACATACATACATACATACATACATATATATATACATATATACATATATACATATATACATATATACATATATATATATATATATATATATATATATATATATATATATATATATATATATATATATATATATATATACACTCCGTTTTCATGCTTATATTTGTTTTTGGGTGAGGTAATAGAACACAAACCAATGGATAATCATTGGGTAAAGATAATTTTACATAGAACACTAATTATTGCATATTTTCTCTTCTTGCTTCTGTGTTGGTTCTGGGTCTTGAAGTGGGTAGAATGTAATTATGTGTTAACATATAATTACATTCTTCCAACTTCAAGACTCCCAACCAACACAGAAGCATGAAGAGGCAATACGCAATAATTCGTGTTCTGACTATGTAAAATTATCTTTACCCAAGGATTACCCATTGGTTTGTGTTCTATCACCTCACACAAAAACATTCTATTCGTCAGACTATGAATAAAAATGTGAAAATGAACTTTGGAGAATTAATTTTTCAATTACCCTCGACAGTGAAGTAAAACATAAGAAATATTGAGAAGATTCATGTTAGAATCATTAATCTTACCCTTTCGGCCATATTCAACAACCTGTGTTTACAAAAAAGAATGCTACCAAAATATACTAATATATTATATTATATATGCAAACAAGCCTGAATGGTCCCCAGGACTATATACAACTGAAAACTCACACCCCAGAAGTGACTCGAACCCATACTCCCAGGAGCAACGCAACTGGTATGTACAGGGACGCCTTAATCCGCTTGACCATCACGACCGGACATAAGGAAGTGATAGCCGAGGCTATTTGAACCACTTCCCCGCCGGCACTCGGTTGGTAATCTTGGGCATAGCATTGATTAAGGCGTCCCTGTACATACCAGTTGCGTTGCTCCTGGGAGTATGGGTTCGAGTCACTTCTGGGGTGTGAGTTTTCAGTTGTATATAGTCCTGGGGACCATTCAGGCTTGTTTGCATTTGTGTTCCTCACGTGTGCCCCAAAGAATGAGGTGATTTGATAAAATGCTATGCCCAAGATTACCATCCGAGTGCCGGCGGGGAAGTGGTTCAAATAGCCTCGGCTATCACTTCCTTATGTCCGGTCGTGATGGTCAAGCGGATTAAGGCGTCCCTGTACATACCAGTTGCGTTGCTCCTGGGAGTATGGGTTCGAGTCACTTCTGGGGTGTGAGTTTTCAGTTGTATATTATATATATATATATATATATATATATATATATATATATATATATTGTTAAATATGACCGAAAAAGTAAGATTAATAATTCTAACACGAATTTTCTCAATATTTCTTGTGTTTCTTTTTACTGTCGATGGTAATTGAAATATCAATTCTCCAAAATTCATTTTTATTTCTAGTCTGACGCGACGCTTGAGTTTCGTAATAACTTATTATATTTTCAAAGACTTTAGTTTACACACACACACAACTGTAACCTGAAAACACTAAACAAAGTTTTACTTATGCCTAAACGATTGATTGATTGATAAAGATTAAGCCACCCAAGAGGTGGCACGGGCATGAATAGCCCGTAAGTGGTGGGCCTTTTGAGCCATAACCAGTATCAGTAGATGATACTGTAGATCTGTGGAGGTGCGACTGCACCCTGCGTGACAGGAGATGTCTCCCGTGGAGTGGGAGTCCCTGTGCTACGAATGATATACTTGAGTACTGTAAGATCCCTATGCCCAAACTAAACAGCTTGTCTTATATACTCGCATTTGGGTGAGGTGATATGTTGCAACAGTTTTGTATGAGGTGAACAAACTTTTGACCAACACAAGACAGAACACGAAACATTGGGTATTAATTGGATAAATGAGAGAGAGAAGAATGGAAGTAACTGCAAAGAGCCTATTGGCCCATACTTCCTTTTGATGATTCTATATTGGTACGAAGTCTTGAAGTGGGTAGAATATAGTTGTGCATTAATTGGCTGTTGATTCCTGGTGTTGACTTTTTGATGTGACGTGCCTTTCAGATGTCAAGCCGCCTGCTATCGCTGTATCTATCGATGATTTCTGTGTTGTTAATCAACAACACAGAAATCATCGATAGATACAGCGATAGCAGGCGGCTTGACATCTGCGAGGCACTACACTTAGCAAAATGAATTGTTGGGTTCAGTCCCTGAGCCCATTATGTGCCTCTGTAACCCTTTCCACTACCGCCCACAAGATGGGTATGGGGTGCATAATATATGAACTAAACTATTAAAATAGTTTTTTAACTGATCAATTAAAAATGGATCCAAATTGTACAAACGTTAATTTATGTTGATTTATATGACTTGTAATTTGTATTAAAGCAGATTCAGTAATGCTTCTATTAAAAATTATTTACAATCTCAATCTGATTTAATACAAATTATAAAACCGTATAACATGAATATAAGTAATGTGTTGTACAATTTTACATTTTATTTGATAAATTAAAGACGATTTTAGGAAGATCATTGTACACAGTTATCTCATAAGGGATGTCACTGCCAGTAACTCACATGTATTGGTCTTCTGCTATTTCCTCTCATTCTTATGCTCATACCAATATTACAAAGACATGGGTTTTCACCTTACATGTATCCTTCCTTTTTACTGCATATATATATCTTCCTTCCATTAGGGATCATTTTCTTGATAGAGAGGGTGATCATCCACACCCAAATTACACTCCTTCCGCACCGTGGGAAGAGCCTAATTTCAAAATAGTAATTGGAAGTCTCCCAATGAAAAAGGCTGCCTATGATCCGATAATCCTAAGGCGCATAATAGAAGAGCAAATGTATAGCATAGCAGTAGCAGGAGCCACCCACATCTTCACAGACGGATCGGTGGACACAGAATATGAGAGTGCTGGCGCTGCTCTTTGCACGACCAGCGTTCAGGCATATTGGAGACTGGGAGGACTAGTATCATCAACCCAAACTGAGCTGTTCGCCATACAACAGGCATTCGCATATGTGATTGCACAAAACACTCAAAATGCAATCATACACACAGACTCAAAAGCTGCACTTCAAATACTAGGACAAAAACAGTGGAAAGATAACGTGGAAATAATTACCACCATTTTGTATCTTGGAGCAGTCGCTAAAGGCAAAGGACTCAACATAGCCTTAAACTGGATCCCATCCCATGTTGGAATCCCATTAAATGAAAAAGCTGATGAAATTGCTAAATTGGCAACTCGTCATCCAGTGATACATAAAACAATTCAACCCAGCCTAGAGAACATAAAAAACATCATCACCAAAAAACTCTCACATCTCAACAAAGCCTACCTGCACCAGAGAATAGCTGAAGGTTCGCCATCTGCAACATGGTATCTTCAGGCAACCAAATTAGAAAGGTTAAATATCCCAAAAGGAATCCACAGGGAAATAGCAGTTAGGCTATATAGACTACGTCTAGGTTACAGATGCAACTGGGAGATTGGTGAACCCAGACAGAGAGAGTGCATCTTCTGCCAAACTGTCACAGAAAAGCCATTACTTCACTATCTTCTGGAATGTGAAGCAACCAACGACCTTAGAAGAGCTCTAAGAGTTCATGAATCTTGCAGTGGCCACGCTGAAGCCATCAACACAGCCACTCTCCTGGTCAACAAAGGTGTTCAGCAGCTGGACACCCTCATAAAGATTGTGAAGCAGTATCCTCCCCCGCGATAACAGCTTGATGGTTAAATGCAACCTCAGAGTACTGAAAAAAAATTGTACCACTTACGGGCTATTCATGCCCGTGCCACCTCTTGGGTGGCTTAATCTTTATCAATCAATCAATCTAGGGATCATCTGAGAAAAAATTGGAATCCATTGAAAATATTTATATGTAATTTTTAGTCTAGTTACTGTAATAAAATAGTTCTGAATTGTACTGTTTCTCCTTCTGATGATCTGTTGCATAATTGCGTCTTACCAAGCCATGGCCCTAGTGGCCTGTAAAGGATTTTCTTGATTTTGATTGTTGGCGCCGAAGGCGGCTAGTTTATTGTGCACCCCATACTCATCCTGTGAGCTTTCTTCACTTTCACCTCATCCTCGACCATATATTCGGCAGCACAAACACTTGTAACATAACAGGCTATTCATGCCCGTGCCACCTCTAGGGTGGCTTAATCATCATCAATCATCACTTGTAACCCTACGGGCTACTCATGCCCGTGCCACCTCTAGGGTGGCTTAATCATCATCAATCATCACTTGTAACCCTACGGGCTATTCATGCCCGTGCCACCTCTAGGGTGGCTTAATCATCATCAATCATCACTTGTAACCCTACGGGCTATTCATGCCCGTGCCACCTCTAGGGTGGCTTAATCATCATCAATCATCACTTGTAACCCTACGGGCTACTCATGCCCATGCCATTTAGGCACGGGTGGCTTAATCTTTATCAAACAATCAATCAACATGTAACCAACATGTGTACCCCCATCAATTCACCTGTCTGACCAGCCTTATGGTCTTTAATTGGGTTGGCGAGTCTACGGACCCCATCCCCAGATCTCCAGTATCAGCTATTGATACAGATAATGGCTCCATAGAGCCTCCACTTACGGGATCACCATAGCCCGTGCTACATGGAAATTTTATTCCAGTAGCTGAATCTAAAACAACAACACCAACAAAACAACGCTTGTAGTCTTACGAACTCTGGTTAATTGTATTATTCCTCATCATAACTTTCGTATCGCCGGCAATCATTGAGAGGAATGAGTCAATTACCTCTGGAAGGTCATTTACAAATATGAGAAACAGGATACGCCCAAGAACTGAACCCTGAGGGACTCCACTGGTGATGCCTCGCCACTCTGAGACCTCACTCCTCACAGTGACTCGCTGTCTTCTGTTGCACAGGTACTCCCTTATCTACTAGAGAACCATACCTGCTAATTCCTGCTTTTATCTCCTAACTTATGCACTAGTCTCTTACGAGGTACTGAGTCAAAGGCTTTCTGCCAATCCAAAAATATGCAGTCTGCCCACCATTCACTTGATTAATTTATTTTTCGCCTAGTCATCGAATTCAATTAAACCTGTGAGGCAAGATTTGCCATCCCTGGACACATGCTTGTGATGTGTCAAAGTTTTTTCTCTGCAGGTGTTCTACCAGGTTCTTTCCACAATCTTCTCCATCACCTTGCATGGTATGCAAGTTATGGACACTGGCCTGTAGTTCAGTACCTTTTGTCTATCTCCCTTCTTCTCTATCAGGACTACGATAGCCGTCTTCCAAATATTTGGCAATTCTCCTGATACCAATAAATTGCTATACACCATTTAGAGTGTGTTACAGCCTCACTTAGCAGCCAGTAACCGGGTTCTTGAGTTATCAAACTATATATGTGGCCTTAGTGCCTCTTCTTACTCGATCCCACCCCCAGTCATAGGTAAGTTATTAAGAACTGACAGTAATAATTAATCTAAAGGAAAAGGAGGTAAACAAGACTAAACAGAACCATCACCAAGTGTACTTCTTAACTATATACACATATGTACAGCACATAACACAACTGGTGTCACATTCGCACAGGACGCTATCAAATTTCTGTAATCTTCTTTCCCGGCGAGTCGACTTCTATCTTCTACCGAACACTATACAAGGTTCCCTCCCTGAGTCTGTCTTTTATGGTCCTCACGCCGGCCAGTTCACCTTTCTCAGTAAATCATGGGCCAGTCCTATATAGTATCGTCACGGTGCCACAACATCACTTCTCTTCCAGCAACACTGGCAGAGGTCTCCAGCAACACACTGGCAGGAGTCTCCAGCAACACTGGCAGGGGTCTCCAGCAACACACTGGCAGGGGTCTCCAGCAGCACACTGGCAGAGGTCTCCAGCAACACACTGGCAGAGGGCTCCAGCAACACACTGGCAGAGGTCTCCAGCAACACACTGGCAGGGGTCTCCAGCAACACACTGGCAGGGGTCTCCAGCAGCACACTGGCAGGGGTCTCCAGCAACACACTAGCAGGGGTCTCCAGCAACACACTGGCAGAGGTCTCCAGCAACACACTGGCAGAGGTCTCCAGCAACACACTGGCAGAGGGCTCCAGCAACACACTGGCAGAGGTCTCCAGCAACACTGGCAGGGGTCTCCAGCAACACACTGGCAGAGGTCTCCAGCAACACACTGGCAGAGGTCTCCAGCAACACACTGGCAGAGGGCTCCAGCAACACACTGGCAGAGGTCTCCAGCAACACACTGGCAGGGGTCTCCAGCAACACACTGGCAGGGGTCTCCAGCAACACACTGGCAGGGGTCTCCAGCAACACACTGGCAGGAGTCTCCAACAACACACTGGCAGGGGTCTCCAGCAACACACTGGCAGGGGTCTCCAGCAACACACTGGCAGAGGTCTCCAGCAACACACTGGCAGAGGTCTCCAGCAACACACTGGCAGAGGTCTCCAGCAACACACTGGCAGAGGGCTCCAGCAACACACTGGCAGAGGTCTCCAGCAACACACTGGCAGGGGTCTCCAGCAACACACTGGCAGGGGTCTCCAGCAACACACTGGCAGGGGTCTCCAGCAGCACACTGGCAGAGGTCTCCAGCAACACACTGGCAGAGGTCTCCAGCAACACATTGGCAGAGGTCTCCAGCAACACACTGGCAGAGGTCTCCAGCAACACATTGGCAGAGGTCTCCAGCAACACACTGGCAGGGGTCTCCAGCAACACACTGGCAGGGGTCTCCAGCAACACACTGGCAGGGGTCTCCAGCAACACATTGGCAGGGGTCTCCAGCAACACACTGGTAGGGGTCTCCAGCAACACACTGGCAGAGGTCTCCAGCAACACACTGGCAGAGGTCTCCAGCAACACATTGGCAGAGGTTTCCAGCAGACTTCCACACAGACTTAAATTATATCAAGCACAGATGAAGTACAGATGAACAGTACTTCCATCTCGTAACTCAACTTAGCCATCGCGGGATACGTTGGTCCCATCACCAATACTTCACCAAGTATCACAGATCAATCACAGTCTACACCGACTCAGCCACTTGTTCCCACTGGAACACACCTTGAGTTCAGGACTGCCCTGGGTGAACTGATTATTGTCGACCAAGGTAACACCCATATCACCTTTGAGGAGCAGAAGATGAATAGTAAGAAAAGCTACACAGGAGGCAATAAAATCTCAGCCTTCCACCGGGGAACAGAAAATAGTGTCGGGTGGTCTCAACAGATGGCGTTGATACTGTCACATCTCCCCCTCCTAAAAGAATTGGGGTCAGGTGCGCTCAACACATGGCGTCGACATCGTCACAGAGTGGTAGGCAGAGGGCTTCTACTCCCTCTTTTAGTATCAGTGGTGAGATTCTGTCTGATCCATGAGTCTTTTCCTTATCCAATTCATGCAACTGGTTCCTTATCTCCCCACTGGCAATCTCTTAATTCCTGCATTGGTACCTAGACATACCCTAAGTTCAGGAACTTATCCTTGCTTTTTTGTTGAGACCTCCTGGAATCTCTTATCAAGTTCCTCACACACCATCTAGTCATTTCTCGAGAACTTGTCTGCCCCTGTCCTCAGTTTCATTACCTGTTCCTTCACTGATGTTGTCCTTTCGATGTGGGTGTGCAGCAATTTGGGTTGTGTTTTTGCTTTGTTTGCTGTGTAATTTTCTGCCTCTCTTCCCACCCTGAGGAAGGGCATTCTTGCCCTCTGGTATCTCTCTCTCTCTCTACCCACTGATGTTCTGTTATTTCTACAGTTTCTACATGCCCATGAACTTAGTTGCTATGCCAGCTTACACCCCTGATTGAACCATGGGTTCCTCATATGCATTTCGTTTTTTTAACTTTTGGTTTGGGACAAATTTGTCTGCTGCCTCCTTACACTTCTGCATTCCTTGTCGATGTGCCAGCCTTTTGATTTCTGGTCCCTTCCTTGAGTACGTTATCCCTACTTCCACCAGATACTCAAACATCAATACACTGTGATTACTCATTCCTACAGGAACTTCGAACTTGATTTCCCTTATGTCTGAATCATTCAAAGTGAATACCAGATCAAGTCTAGCTGGCTCGTCGTTACCACCCATTCCTGTGGGTCCCTTGACAAGCTGGCTTAAAGGGTTTTGTTCCTACATACAATAGTTTAGCTTTTCATGTTTCTGCACCCCATGCGATTCCTTGTTCTCCCAGTCTATCTTTCCATGGTTGAAGTCTTCAATGATGACCAGACGGGATCGATTTCTACAGACGACAGAGGCTGCCCTCTCAATTATAGCAGTAACTGTCATGTTGTTTCTGTCATACTCTTCCAGGGTCTTCTGTCGTTTGGTCGAGGGTTATATATCACTGCTGCAGCTACTCTTGGTCCTCCCCCTCGTCATGGTTCCTGTTATGTAGTCTCTGAACCCCTCGCAGCCTGCCATAACCACCACCTCGAAACTCCAGTTCTTTATCAGAAGGGGCTGTGTGTGTGTGTGTGTGTGTGTGTGTGTGTGTGTGTGTGTGTGTGTGTGTGTGTGTGTGTGTGTGTGTGTGTGTGTGTGTGTGTGTGTGTGTGTGTGTGTGTGTGTGTGTGTGTGTGTGTGTGTGTGTATGTGTGTGTGTGTGTATACTCACCTAGTACTCACCTAGTTGTGCTAGCGGGGGTTGAGCTCTAGCTCTTTGGTCCCGCCTCTCAACCGTCAATCAACAGGTGTACAGATTCCTGAGCCTATTGGGCTCTATCATATCTACACTTGAAACTGTGTATGGAGTCAGCTTCCACCACATCACCTCCTAATGCATTCCATTTGTCAACTACTCTGACACTAAAAAAGTTCTTTCTAATATCTCTGTGGCTCATTTGGGCACTCAGTTTCCACCTGTGTCCCCTTGTGCGTGTTCCCCTTGTGTTAAATAGACTGTCTTTATCTACCCTATCAATTCCCTTCAGAATCTTGAATGTGGTGATCATGTCCCCCCTAACTCTTCTGTCTTCCAGCGAAGTGAGGTTTAATTCCCGTAGTCTCTCCTCGTAGCTCATACCTCTCAGCTCGGGTACTAGTCTGGTGGCAAACCTTTGAACCTTTTCCAGTTTAGTCTTATCCTTGACTAGATATGGACTCCATGCTGGGGCTGCATACTCCAGGATTGGCCTGACATATGTGGTATACAAAGTTCTGAATGATTCTTTACACAAGTTTCTGAATGCCGTTCGTATGTTGGCCAGCCTGGCATATGCCGCTGATGTTATCCGCTTGATATGTGCTGCAGGAGACAGGTCTGGCGTGATATCAACCCCCAAGTCTTTTTCCTTCTCTGACTCCTGAAGAATTTCCTCTCCCAGATGATACCTTGTATCTGGCCTCCTGCTCCCTACACCTATTTTCATTACATTACATATGGTTGGGTTAAACTCTAACAACCATTTGTTCGACCATTCCTTCAGCTTGTCTAGGTCTTCTTGAAGCCTCAAACAGTCCTCTTCTGTTTTAATCCTTCTCGTAATTTTAGCATCGTCCACAAACATTGAGAGAAATGAATCGATACCCTCCGGGAGATCATTTACATATATCAGAAACAAGATAGGACCGAGTACAGAGCCCTGTGGGACTCCACTGGTGACTTCACGCCAATCGGAGGTCTCACCCCTCACCGTAACTCTCTGCTTCCTATTGCTTAGATACTCCCTTATCCACTGGAGCACCTTACCAGCTACACCTGCCTGTCTCTCCAGCTTATGTACCAGCCTCTTATGCGGTACTGTGTCAAAGGCTTTCCGACAATCCAAGAAAATGCAGTCCGCCCAGCCCTCTCTTTCTTGCTTAATCTTTGTCACCTGATCGTAGAATTCTATCAAGCCTGTAAGGCAAGATTTACCCTCCCTGAACCCATGTTGGCGATTTGTCACGAAGTCCCTTCTCTCCAGATGTGTTACCAGGTTTTTTCTCACGATCTTCTCCATCACCTTGCATGGTATACAAGTCAAGGACACTGGCCTGTTGTTCAGTGGCTCTAGCCTGTCGCCTTTTTTGTATATTGGGACCACATTCGCCGTCTTCCATATTTCTGGTAGGTCTCCCGTCTCCAGTGACCTACTATACACTATGGAGAGTGGCAAGCAAAGTGCCTCTGCACACTCTTTCAGTACCCATGGCGAGATCCCGTCTGGACCAACAGCCTTTCTAACATCCAGGTCCAGCAGGTGTCTCTTGACCTCCTCTCTCGTAGGGGAGGTCAAGAGTGTGTGTGTGTGTGTGTGTTTGTTTTATAAACAGCATAAATATATATTTTATAAGTCGTCTCCTAATACAGGCAAAGTATTATTTTTCCACCCTACACCAAGACCAAAGCCTCGCCTCTTGCCTCCAGCTCCCAGAGTGCGAGCACAATATAATGTGACGAAACAAGTATCTTCCCTCCATCTGGGTAAGTTTCTTTGTTTTCTTTTTGCGTTGGGGGAGTGGGAGGGAGGGAGGGGGGTGAGGGGGAGTGAGGTGCAGGTTGGGGTGCAGTGAGGTCGGTGACATCCCCGACCCCCCTCCCCCCTCACCCACTCGCCACCCCACGCCCCCACGGACGCGTAGTTGACTCTGCGGGAGGGAGGTAGGGAGGGAGGGGTGATTACTCTCCATTGTATTTGGAAATTGCACGTTTGAGGAGATATCTGTCACCGGTGGAACTTAATGATGCTGTTTAGGATATTGGCAGCGCCGGGCGACCAACGCTCTCTCTCTCTCTCTCTCCTTGAGCAAGCGGTCCTGACCGGAGACTTGACATTGCTCCCGCGTGTACCTTGCTTACGAAATCTGCATACGAGCTTTGGCGTCTTTTCTGGCGAAAATTAGCTTTGCACATTTAAGAGTTACGTGTTTTTTTGTTGTGTGTGTGTGTATGCGTGTGTGTTTGTGCATGTGATTACACGGGGTTTTAATTATTTTGGTGTTTAATTACGAAGACGTTGCCTGGCTTCGGACAAACACACGGGTACCTCCTCTGGCGTCGTCGTGCGCCTGGCAAGGCTGACCGCATTCCTGGGAAGGTCGCACAAGGTTGCCAGAGAGAGAGAGAGAGGAACAGGATACAACGCCGTACATGTGGTAATACTCAATCCCATCATGTCTTAGCGGGGTAAACATTGACGAACATTGCGTCAGCGACATCGTAGAACATATTTTTTTGTTCCATACGTGGTATATTGAACACGAGGGAGGCAACGAGGCATTTGATGGGGGTGGGAGGGGTTGGGGGAAATGTCATCATACTGCAGCAAAAGAGCATCGGCCTGCGTGACCTCAGGGAGGAATGACGTCACGCAGATGAGATTTGGTCTTCCAGGCAGATGAGATCACGACAATGTTCTCTTAAGAGGACGTTGTCAACATTGACGTAATTAAAACTGATGACTCCTGCAGGAACTCTCGCGGGAGCTGAAAATATCCGCGTGAGTGTCCCCCCCTGGGACAGTTGACCAGCTCCTCCTGTAGTTACAGGAGAGGAGGAGGAGGAATTGGCATGCAGCTCTCAGTTAGCTGTGGATATGTAACCGACCTTGAGAAATTCCTTGTGGGGGAAATCAGATGGTTTTTGTTTACATTTAGGCGCCAAAGGCAACACCCCGCAGTGTTGTGTGTGTGTGGGGGGGGGGGAGGGGGGTTGTGACTGTTAATGACAGCTGGGGGAAATTATGCTTGTGGCGGGGCAGGTGTGTGCGCAGTAACACACTGTTAAGGAGCAGGTGTGGGGCTGCTTGCGTCACCTGTCGTCACGGCTGACCACACCCACACACCTGTGACCTCGTTTGTCACAGGTGAGCGCGCGCGCACACACACACACACACACACACACACACACACACACACACACACACACACACACACACACACACACACACACACACACACACACACACACACACACACACACACACACACACACACACAACAGTTGACAACACTGGATGCAACTAAAGTGGATGGACCAGACAAAGTATCACCGTGGATACTAAAAGAGGCAGCGCAGGCCCTCACCGTGCCTCTGGCAATGATCTTTACTGAGTCGCTTATGTCGGGAGAATTCCCCAGTTGCTGGAAGAAGGCAAGTGTCGTACCGATTTTCAAGAAAGGAGATAGGGAGGAGGTACTTAACTACAGACCCGTATCACTGACAAGCATCCTCTTCAAAATACTTGAAAGAATAATTAAGCTAATTAAGAACAGCGTTCAGGAACCTGTGTAAGGAATCATTCAGAATCTTGTACACCACATATGTAAGACCAATCCTGGAGTATGCGGCCCCAGCATGGAGCCCGTACCTTGTCAAGCACAAGACGAAGCTGGAAAAAGTCCAAAGGTATGCTACTAGACTAGTCCCAGAACTAAGAGGCATGAGTTATGAGGAAAGGCTGCAGGAAATGCACCTTATGACACTGGAAGACAGAAGAGTAAGGGGGCACATGATCACAACCTACAAAATCCTCAGGGGAATCGACCGGGTAAACAAGGAAACACTATTCAACACTGGTGGGATGCGAACAAGGGGACACAGGTGGAAACTGAGTACCCACATGAGCCACAGGGACGTAAGAAGGAACTTTTTCAGTGTCAGAGTAGTTAGCTGATGGAATGCATTAGGCAGTGATGTGGTGGAGGCTGACTCTATACACAGTTTTAAATGTAGATATGATAGAGCCCAGTAGGCTCAGGAACCTGTACACCAGTTGATTGATCTGTTGAGAGGCGGGACCAAAGAGCCAAAGCTCAACCCCCGCTAGCACAAATAGGTGAGTACACACACACACACACACCTGTCACCTCAGCCTCTCGACGGGTGGCAGAAGGCAGCGACCTTCATTAATGACTTATCTATTATCTTATCGTAACTATTAAGCCTTTTACAGGGCAGCAGGACGGGGCAGCAGGACGGGGCAGCAGGACGGGGCATCAGGACGGGGCAGCAGGACGGGGCAGCAGGACGGGGCAGCAGGACGGGGCAGCAGGACGGGGCAGCAGGACGGGGCAGCAGGACGGGGCATCAGGACGGGGCAGCAGGACGGGGCAGCAGGACGGGGCACCAGGACGGGGCATCAGGACGGGGCAGCAGGACGGGGCAGCAGGACGGGGCATCAGGACGGGGCAGCAGGACGGGGCAGCAGGACGGGGCAGCAGGACGGGGCAGCAGGACGGGGCAGCAGGACGGGGCATCAGGACGGGGCAGCAGGACGGGGCACCAGGACGGGGCATCAGGACGGGGCATCAGGACGGGGCAGCAGGACGGGGCAGCAGGACGGGGCAGCAGGACGGGGCAGCAGGACGGGGCACCAGGACGGGGCAGCAGGACAGGGTAGGAGGGAAGGGGGTGGAAGCAGAGCCAGGGTACCCCAGGCCCGGGCAGCAGAGTACACACACTACCATTGGACAATGAGGCCAGGTGATTAACCCCCCGTTCCTTTTGGACACCTGTTGCTGAGTCCTACCGTTCCTTGTTCCTGTTGAACACCTGTTGCTGAGCCTACCGTTCCTTGTGTCCTGTTGAACACCTGTTGCTGAGCCCTACCGTTCCTTGTGTCCTGTTGAACACCTGTTGCTGAGACCTACCGTTCCTTGTGTCCTGTTGAACACCTGTTGCTGAGCCCTACCGTTCCTTGTGTCCTGTTGAACACCTGTTGCTAAACCCAATTTTTGCTTAGGCTTATCGAGGACTCCCTAGGCTGACTGGTGACCTCCTCCAGGATGCAACCCACAACAGCTCCCTAGCTCCCAATAATCTCATTATACTACTTGGTGAACAGAGGCATCGGGGGGAAAGAAACGTGCCCAACCATTCGGTCCCACACGGGGGTTGGAACCCAGGGTACTCGATTGTGAATCGAAGATGTAGACTACTGTACCACAGGACCCCTGGTACTGTCAATCACTATATAATATTTCCAGGTAATCGCTTGTGCCTGTGTGTGTGTGTTAAGGGTCTGGTCCTGCAGCTGGAGTATGGGACTTTGGTCCTTACGGTGCGTGGGAGACTAGGGGGGGGGGGTGAGAGAGGGGGGGGTCTTCTGGGATGGTGTAAGTGGGGGAGGGTGAGGGGGGTGTATTAACGAGGGAACGACCTTGAGAGGGTATACAGTGTACAGTATTAGCCAGGGGGGGGGGGAGACAAAGGAACCAGCTCTCTGATATACACTCACACGCGCACACACACACACGCGCACACACACACATGCGCGCACACACACACGCACGCACACAAACACACCAGGAACCTGTACATTAGTTGATTGACCGTTGAAAGGCGGGACCAAAGAGCCAGAGCTCACCACACCCCCCTCAAGCACAACTAGGTAAGTACACACACGAAACAGCCGGTAGCAGCTGTCTAACTCCCAGGTACCTATTTACTGCCACGTGAACGGATGCATCAGGGTGAAAAAAAACTATGCCCATTTCTTTCCTGCCATCGTCGGGGATCGCTCCCCGGTCCCTAGGATTACGAGTGCTGAGCGATGTCCACTCAGCCATCAGGCCACTCTATGAAAACGTTTGCGTGTGAGAACATTATAATTGTGAACAAGTGTGAACGTGTACTCACCTATTTGTTCTTGCGGGGGTTGAGCTATGGATCTTTGGTCCCGCATCTCAACTGTCAATCACCTAGTACTTACCTAGTTGTGCTTGAGGGGATTGGGCCCGGGCCCTTTGGTCCCGCCTCTCAACTGTCAATTAACTAATGTACAGGTTCCTGAGCCTACTGGGCTCTATCATATATACACTTGAAGCTGTGTATGGAGTCAGCCTCCACCACATCACTTCCTAGTGCATTCCATTTGTCTACTACTCTGACACTGAAAAAATTCTTTCTAACGTCTCTATGGCTCATTTGGGCACTCAATTTTCACCCACACTCAATTTCCACACACACACACACACAATGTGTGTGTGTGTGTGTGTGAAAAGAACAAAAAACAGTTGATTGATAGTTAGGAGGCGAGCCCAAAGAGCCAGAGCTCAACCCCGCAAGCACAACTAGGTGTGTACAACTAGGTGAGTACACTGAATATCATTCAGAAACATTTGTGAGGAGAAACAATGTGAGGAGGCATTTAGGGCGCTTTACACTGCCTACGTGAGACCAGTCGAGTATGCCGCTCCATCATGGAGTCCCCACCTGAAGAAACACATAAGGAACCTGGAAAAGGTTCAGAAATTTGCGACGAGGCTCGTCCTAGAGTTACGAGGGATGGGATATGAAGAGCGCCTGAAGGAACTGAACCTTACGACACTAGAAAAAAGAAGGGAGAGGGGGAATATGATTGAAACATAAAATACTCAGGAGGATTGACAGAGTGGACAGAGACAAAATGTTGCACACGGAAGAGTAACAGAACGAGGGGACATGGGTGGAAGTTGGAGACTCAGATGAGTCACAGAGATAGGAAGTTTTCTTTTAGCGTGAGAGTAGTGGAAAAATGGAATGCACTTAAGGAGCAGGTTGTGGAAGCAAACTCTATTCATAATTTTAAAACTAAGGGGGCGCCGAGCGGACAGCACGCTGGACTTGTGATCCTGTGGTCTCGGGTTCGATCCCGGGCGCCGGCGAGAAACAATGGGCAGAGTTTCTTTCACCCTGATGCCCCTGTTGCCTAGCAGTAAATAAGTACCTGGGAGTTAGTCAGCTGTCACGGGCTGCTTCCTGGGGTGGAGGCCTGGTCGAAGACCGGGCCGCGGGGACACTAAAAAAAAAAGCCCCGAAATCATCTCAAGATAGGTATGATAGGGAAATGGGACAGGAGTCATTGCTGTAAACAACTGATTTCTCGAAAGGCGGGATCCAAGAGTCTGCTCGATCCTGCAGGCACAAATCGGTGAATACAAATAAGCGAGTCCACACACACACACACACACACACACACACACACACACACACACACACACACACACACACACACACACACACACACACACACATACCCCGAGCTGAGGGGTATGAGCTACGAGGAGAGACTACGGGAATTAAACCTCACTTCGCTGGAAGACAGAAGAGTTAGGGGGGACATGATCACCACATTCAAGATTCTGAAGGGGATTGATAGGGTAGATAAAGACAGTCTATTTAACACAAGGGGAACACGCACAAGGGGACACAGGTGGAAACTGAGTGCCCAAATGAGCCACAGAGATATTAGAAAGAACTTTTTTAGTGTCAGAGTGGTTGACAAATGGAATGCATTAGGGGGTGATGTGGTGGAGGCTGACTCCATACACAGTTTCAAGTGTAGATATGACAGAGCCCGATAGGCTCAGGAATCTGTACACCTGTTGATTGACGGTTGAGAGGCGGGACCAAAGAGCCAGAGCTCAACCCCCACAAACACAACTAGGTGAGTACAACTAGGTGAGTACACACACACACACACCTCTGCACATTTAGCGCCAATATAAATACCCGGTCACCGAGGCGCACACACCTGATCTTCCACCAGCACACATGACTAATACCCTTGTGAGCCTGGAGGCTGGCCTCGACACCCAGCCGCAGTGTAACCCGGCTACACCCCCACGCTTCCCCCACGCTACACCCACGCTACACCCATGCTAATGAGCCCCACGGTCGATCAGTTCGGATCCCTCAAATCAGGCGATCATTAGCCGAAGACGCGTTATTATTACGGGGCATTAACGTTGATGTAGATCACTGGAGCTCTGACGCTGTGGTTGATAGCGTCAAAACTGGGAGGGAATGATGCTGCTTCTAGCTGCTGCTGCTGGTGTGTCCCCACCCAGTGTGAGACTCACCTAGTGTGAGACTCACCATGTACTCACCTAGTGTGTGTGTGTTCTCAGGTGAAAGTTCCGTGACCAGATGTTTCAACTTCTCTGCCATCCCTATCAACTTCCCTGCCACCCCCAACAACCTCCCTGCCACCCCCCAACAACCTCCCTGCCACCCCCCAACACCCTCCCTGCCACCCCCCAACACCCTCCCTGCCACCAGGCCTGCATGCCCCCGCTGCCCGTCTCAGTGTTACCGTTTTCTCGTGGTGTATTTACACCTCTACCAGCACTGTTTACATGCTCCCTATCCTGTCATTACCTCACCGTGCCCAGCGCCCCTTGTCAACCCACATGGCAACTTGCCTCCCCACACCTCACCCCCCACCCCTGCCCACCCGTACCTTGCCCCCACACCCCCACCCCTGCCCACGAATGCCCCCAGACTGCTACTGGCGCCTGAGCGGTTAGCGAAGGCGTCTGGGAGTCACCGGCCCTAGAGGAACCCTTCTTTCGCCTCCTCCTCCCCCTCTTCCTCCCCCTCCTCCTCCCCCTCTTCCTCCTCCTCCTCCTCCTTGTCTTCTCTCCGTGGTACCGACTCCACTCCTTATAAGACGTCATTCCACAAAAATATAAGAACTATATATTATAGTTCTGAACAATTAAATTACACCCGCATGCGGGTAAAACAAGGACGGGGCAGGCGGGGCTATGGACCTCACACCGCCCCGCAGTCACTGATAGGTAAGCACTCACAGGTGAGGAGCATTGGTCTCTCCAGGAGCATGTGAGGTTGTTGCTCACGAGGGCTCAGCGTGCACGGTGCACAGGCTCTGCAACACCTCACGCAACAATGGTAGTAAACAACCACACCAATAAACAAACAACAAAACAAAAAACAAGAACAACAGTCAACATAAAATAAACAATCAACGGCAACATTGAGAACCAAACAACAAGAAGAGTGAGCCAAAAGGCTTGTATATGTTGCTTGATGATTAAGATGAGTAGATGAATAAATAGAGCAGATATGAGAGTAAAGACGTGTGTGTGTGTGTGTGTGTGTACTCACCTAGTTCACCTAGTTGTGTTTGCGGGGGTTGAGCTCTGGCTCTTTGGTCCCGCCTCTCAACCGTACAATCAACAGGTATACAGATTCCTGAGCCTATCGGGCTCTATCATATCTACACTTGAAACTGTGTATGGAGTCAGCCTCCACCACATCACTTCCTAATGCATTCCATTTGTCAACCACTCTGACACTAAAAAAGTTCTTTCTAATATCTCTGTGGCTCATTTGGGCACTCAGTTTCCACCTGTGTCCCCTTGTGCGTGTTCCCCTTGTGTTAAATAGACTGTCTTTATCTACCCTATCAATCCCCTTCAGAATCTTGAATGTGGTGATCATGTCCCCCCTAACTCTTCTGTCTTCCAGCGAAGTGAGGTTTAATTCCCGTAGTCTCTCCTCGTAGCTCATACCTCTCAGCTCGGGTACTAGTCTGGTGGCAAACCTTTGAACCTTTTCCAGTTTAGTCTTATGCTTGACTAGATATGGACTCCATGCTGGAGCCGCATACTCCAGGATTGGTCTGACATATGTGGTATATAATGTTCTGAAAGATTCCTTACACAAGTTTCTAAAGGCCGTTCTTATGTTAGCCAACCTGGCATATGCTGCTGATGTTATCCTCTTGATATGAGCTTCAGGGGACAGGTCTGGCGTGATATCAACCTCCAGGTCTTTCTCTCTCTCGGACTCTTGAAGTATTTCATCTCCCAAGTGATACCTTGTATCTGGTCTCCTGCTTCCTACTCCTATCTTCATTACATTACATTTGCTTGGGTTAAACTCTAACATCCATTTGTTCGACCATTCCTGCAACTTGTCCAGGTCTTCTTGTAGCCTCAAGCTGTCCTCCTCTGTCTTAATCCTTCTCATAATTTTGGCGTCGTCAGCAAACATTGAGAGGAATGAGTCTATACCCTCCGGGAGATCATTTACGTATATCAGAAACAGGATAAGTCCAAGCACAGAGCCCTGTGGGACTCCACTGGTGACTTCCCGCCATTCTGAGGTCTCACCCCTCACTATAACTCTCTGCTTCCTATTGCTTAGGTACTCCCTTATCCACTGGAGCGCCCTACCAGTTACTCCTGCCTGTTTCTCCAGCTTATGCATCAACCTTTTATGGGGTACTGTGTCAAAGGCTTTCCGACAGTCCAAAAAAATGCAGTCCGCCCATCCTTCTCTTTCTTGCTTAATCTTTGTCACCTGATCATAGAATTCTATCAAGCCTGTAAGGCAAGATTTACCCTCCCTGAACCCATGTTGATGGGTTGTCACGAAGTCTCTTCTCTCCAGATGTGTTACTAGGTTTTTTCTCACAATCTTCTCCATCACCTTGCATGGTATACAAGTTAAGGACACTGGCCTGTAGTTCAGTGCCCCTTGTCTGTCACCCTTTTTAAATATTGGTACTACATTAGCAGTCTTCCATACTTCTGGTAGGTCTCCCGTTTCCAGTGACCTACTATACACTATGGAGAGTGGCAAGCTAAGTGCTCCTGCACACTCTTTCAATACCCATGGTGTGTGTGTGTGTGTGTGTGTGTGTGTGTGTGTGTGTGTGTGTGTGTGTGAGTGTGTGTGTGTGTGTGTGTGTGTGTGTGTGTGTGTGTGTGTGTGTGTGTGTGTGTGTGTGTGTGTGTGTGTGTGTGTGTGTGTACTCACCTATATGTACTCACCTATA
Source organism: Procambarus clarkii (assembly GCF_040958095.1). NCBI lineage: Eukaryota > Metazoa > Arthropoda > Malacostraca > Decapoda > Cambaridae > Procambarus > Procambarus clarkii. Next base: position 35,701,674 of record NC_091171.1, read on the forward strand.
TGTGCTTGCAGGATCGAGCATTGGCTCTTGGATCCCGCCTTTCTAGCTATCGGTTGTTTACAGCAATGACTCCTGTCCCATTTCCCTATCATACCTAGTTTTAAAAGTATGAATAGTATTTGCTTCCACAACCTGTTCCCCAAGTGCATTCCATTTTTCTACTACTCTCACGCTAAAAGAAAACTTCCTAACATCTCTGTGACTCATCTGAGTTTCCAGTTTCCACCCATGTCCCCTCGTTCTGTTATTATTACGTGTGAACATTTCATCTATTTCCACTTTGTCAATTCCCCTGAGTATTTTATATGTCCCTATCATATCTCCTCTCTCCCTTCTTTTCTCTAGTGTCGTAAGGTTCAGTTCCTTCAGCCGCTCTTCATATCCCATCCCTCGTAGCTCTGGGACAAGCCTCGTCGCAAACCTCTGAACCTTCTCCAGTTTCTTTATGTGTTTCTTCAGGTGGGGGCTCCATGATGGCGCGGCATACTCTAAGACGGGTCTCACGTAGGCAGCGTAAAGCGCCCTAAAAGCTTCCTCATTTAGGTTTCTGAATGAAGTTCTAATTTTCGCCAGTGTAGAGTACGCTGCTGTCGTTATCCTATTTATATGTGCCTCAGGAGTTAGATTAGGTGTCACATCCACTCCCAGGTCTCTTTCTCGAATCGTTACAGGTAGGCTGTTCCCCTTCATTGTGTACTGTCCCTTTGGTCTCCTGTCACCTGATCCCATTTCCATAACTTTACATTTACTGGTGTTAAACTCCAGTAGCCATTTCCCTGACCATCTCTGCAGCCTGTTTAAGTCCTCTTGGAGGATCCTACAATCCTCGTCTGTCACAACTCTTCTCA
>NC_091171.1:35707028-35772028 GCF_040958095.1 Procambarus clarkii
TCTCTCTCTCTCTCTCTTTGTTCATTCTTTATTTCAGAAAGACATGAAGACAGGGCGATGAAAGTAGCATTTACCATGGGAATAAAATCAAGTGAACAAAAATGTACACATTTTGCTCTCTACCGCAGGTCAAGACCAGCGAGGTGGCGGATGACCCGGCCAGACACGCCGCATCACAACTGAGAGTTGACATTCAATGTGTTTTAAGAGTGAGACAAATAACTAGGAAAATTACAAGTATTCAGGCACAGGCAAAAGCGGCGAGGAGAGGCATACTGTATGAGGGAAGTCAAACTAGGCAACACTATATGTGTGTGTGTGAGTCAAACCATGCAACACTACATGTGTGTGAGTCAAACCATGCAACACTACATGTGTGTGAGTCAAACCATGCAACACTACATGTGTGTGTGAGTCAAACTATGCAACACTACATGTGTGTGTGAGTCAAACCAGGCAACACTATATGTGTGTGAGTCAAACCATGCAACACTACATGTGTGTGAGTCAAACCATGCAACACTACATGTGTGTGAGTCAAACCATGCAACACTATATGTGTGTGTGAGTCAAACCATGCAACACTACATGTGTGTGTGAGTCAAACCATGCAACACTACATGTGTGTGTGAGTCAAACCAGGCAACACTATGTGTGTATGAGTCAAACCATGCAACACTACATGTGTGTGAGTCAAACCAGGCAACACCACATGTGTGTATGAGTCAAACCATGCAACACCACATGTGTGTGTTAGTCAAACCATGCAACACTACATGTGTGTGTGAGTCAAACCATGCAACACTACAGGAGTGTGTGAGTCACACCATGTAACACTACATGTGTGTGTGAGTCAAACCATGCAACAGTACATGTGTGTGAGTCAAACCATGCAACACTACATGTGTGTGTGAGTCAAACCATGCAACACTACATGTGTGTGAGTCAAACCATGCAACACTACATGTGTGTGAGTCAAACCATGTAACACTACATGTGTGTGTGAGTCAAACCATGTAACACTACAGGTGTGTGAGTCAAACCATGCAACACTACAGGTGTGTGAGTCAAACCATGTAACACTACAGGTGTGTGAGTCAAACCATGCAACACTACAGGTGTGTGTGAGTCACACCATGTAACACTACATGTGTGTGTGAGTCAAACCATGCAACAGTACATGTGTGTGAGTCAAACCATGCAACACTACATGTGTGTGAGTCAAACCATGCAACACTACATGTGTGTGTGAGTCAAACCATGTAACACTACAGGTGTGTGAGTCAAACCATGCAACACTACAGGTGTGTGAGTCAAACCATGTAACACTACAGGTGTGTGAGTCAAACCATGCAACACTACAGGTGTGTGAGTCAAACCATGCAACACTACAGGTGTGTGAGTCAAACCATGCAACACTACATATGTGTGAGTCAAATCATGTAACACTACAGGTGTGTGAGTCAAACCATGCAACACTACAGGTGTGTGAGTCAAACCATGCAACACCACATGTGTGTGTGAGGCAAACCAGGCAACACTACATGTGTGTGTGTGTGAGTCAAACCATGCAACACTACATGTGTGTGAGTCAAACCATGCAACACTACAGGTGTGTGAGTCAAACCATGCAACACTACATGTGTGTGAGTCAAACCATGCAACACTACATGTGTGTGAGTCAAACCATGCAACACTACAGGTGTGTGAGTCAAACCATGCAACACTACATGTGTGTGAGTCAAACCATGCAACACTACAGGTGTGTGAGTCAAACCATGCAACACTACAGGTGTGTGAGTCAAACCATGCAACACTACATGTGTGTGAGTCAAACCATGGAACACTACAGGTGTGTGAGTCAAACCATGCAACACTACATGTGTGTGAGTCAAACCATGCAACACTACAGGTGTGTGAGTCAAACCATGCAACACTACAGGTGTGTGAGTCAAACCATGCAACACTACATGTGTGTGAGTCAAACCATGCAACACTACAGGTGTGTGAGTCAAACCATGCAACACTACAGGTGTGTGAGTCAAACCATGCAACACTACATGTGTGTGAGTCAAACCATGCAACATTTCACTTATGGTAAAAGGAGAAATGCTTGGAGTGACTCTGTGCACATGCGGTTCAGACATGGGAACCAATATTACTGGGAATATGGGATGTGGAAAACCGACTCGTGAGATTTATATTTATTTAATTTATATGAATTTATATAGAGTTTATACTTAATTTATATATTTCGATAGCAATTTGTATGAGGTTTAGCGGACTGTATTTCTGCAATATTCTCACAAATCAACCCCTTGCACATTAGGGGGGGGGGATATACTGGATACACCAGTACATCCATCATGTACTGATGTACCAAGTAACTGTTCTACTTCCTCTTCTATTTCCTATCAAAGGGCACTAGCTGTAAAGCCGGAATCCTATATATATATGACAGCTATATCAGAGGAAGCATTTTATATTATTTTTAAGATAAGGACCAAGGAATATTACCTGGGTTGAGTCTCTGCCTCATGTCTTAATCGGAATTATCCTATCTACCTAACATTACTGGCCAGGAATGACTTAGATAAGATTTCGGAAAGACACTTCCCTTGTATAGATGATGACTGCGTGTTGATGATGGAAGAAGCACTAATTTGATCTCCATAACATTTGGTCTGATGGAGAATTATAGGAGCTGAACACGCTCCAAAGATTCTGGTCTTAACAATGGCTGACCTCTCCCCCACCGACGCTCTCGCTCTCTTTGTCCAGATGTCAATAATTGGTAGAAAGGTCACATTTACTCTATTTTGGTACTGATAATTAAGTTAATTCAAATGAGATGTTTTTGTGATGTTAAAAGTCGATAGACTGGTGTATTAAGAATAATTCCCAATAGAATAGCTGGTGAATTTATAGCACTATGTGGCAATGATATCCCGTTTTCTATTGACAGAAAATTCCACTACAGACTACATTTTCTATGGGTTAATTTGTGTATACAACCCAGCAGCAATATTATCTGCTTATTGTATTAAATATTAGTAAATAGTGTCGGGTTTTCCGACATGGGATAAGTGTTACTGATGATGACACCAAGTGTAAACTATGTGGTTTGTTAAGGTCTTACACCCTCACCCATTATGTTCTTGATTGTCCCTTGATTAATGTGTATAGAAACACTGAGATATTGTAACCTTTTGTTGAATTGTCTGAATGTCTATTGCAAATGGTCTGTGTACCGAGTCATACAAGTATTTGTGTGTACGTCTGATAACATACTGCATGTGTAAAGGAAGAAATGTATATGTTTATCTCTCAGAATGTTCGGTAATATGTTGATTGTTTGTAATGTGTCTTTATATATATATATATATATATATATATATATATATATATATATATATATATATATATATTATATATATATATATATATATATATATATATATATATATATATATATATATATATATATATATATATACCTCAATAAATTCATTTCAATTTTAAATTTCAAGAACTCCCTACCCCCCCCCCTCTACCACAGCTGGGTATAGAAAGCTGAGAGAACTACCTACACCCGTGGGTCGTCAAGTAGGGCTGGGTGTACCCAAGCTTCGATTCGAACACCTAACTCTCACTGGCATGCACAGCGCGTCCCACTACAGCATGATGGAACTTCTACTGAAGTGTAAGCCGGAGAGAAGAGAATGCAGAGGGCAATCAGCCTCACCATCATGACCTCATGTGTCTAGTTAAGGACCGGGATTAATCAAGTATTTACACAAACACTTACGGAACCTCTACATCCTTCTGTAATCATGGCGGCTTTGTTTACATTTATTAAACAGTTTAAGAGCTCCGAAGAACTGCAATGTTGTATATAACAATAATTTTTTAACGTGTGAAGTTCCCAAGGTCGTATACGGTTTAATAAATGTTAACAAAGCCAACATTTATTGGGGGGAAAGATGTACTGGTTTCGTAAGTGGTTCCGTAAACACTTGACGAGTCCTGGCGTCATAACAGCATCTACGACGGTAATTCAGCCTTCGCAGAAGATATCCTCGCTATAAATAGCAGTCTCACTTACTCTTTCTCTGACTTTCTCCTCATTTATTAATCATAATCCCAGCTGATTAATGCGCTTGATAAATAGTTACGGTGGTTAGCGCAATCTGCTCACGGTTAGCAACTATTTCTGGCAACACAACCCACTGGCAACATTAGGCGCTGGCAACACTCGCACTATGACGTAGTCAGTGACGTGTTCATCTCGTGACGTCACTCCAGGACTCTGTTGCGCCTCTCATATGGTAAACACACTCACTATGACGTAGTCAGTGACGTCAGTGTGACGTGAACATATTTTCATGACGTCAGTCCTGGGGTCTGTTGTGCCTCGCATATCAAATGATACTGTCGAGTAGGAGTGTGGTGTAGGGGTGTGGTGTAGGGGTGTGGTGTATGGGTGTGGTGTATGGGTGTGGTGTAGGGGTGTGGTGTATGGGTGTGGTGTAGGGGTGTGGTGTAGGGGCGTGGTGTAGGGGTGTGGTGTAGGGGTGTGGTGAAAGGGTGTGGTGTAGGAGAGTAGTGTAGGAGTGTGGTGTAGGGGTGTGGTGTAAGGGGTGTGGTGTAGGGGTGTGGTGTAGGGGTGTGGTGTAGGGGTGTGGTGTAGGGGGTGTGGTGTAGGGGGTGTGGTGTAGGGGGTGTGGTGTAGGGGTGTGGTGTAGGGGTGTGGTGTAGGGGTGTGGTGTAGGGGGTGTGGTGTAGGGGTGTGGTGTAAGGGTGTAGTGTAGGGGTGTGGAGTATAAGTCGTAAGTAGGGGGAGATGGAATGTTGTGCCATTTTGGTGTATGTGATTGTACATGTGTATGTATATCCAGTATGTGTCATATATATATATATATATATATATATATATATATATATATATATATATATATATATATGTCGTACCTAGTAGCCAGAACGCACTTCTCGGCCTACTATGCAAGGCCCGATTTGCCTAATAAGCCAAGTTTTCATGAATTAATTGTTTTTCGACTACCTTACCTACCTAACCTAACCTAACTTTTTCGGCTACCTAACCTAATCTATAAAGATAGGTTAGGTTAGGTTAGGTAGGGTTGGTTAGGTTTGGTCATATATCTACGTTAATTTTAACTCCAATAAAAAAATGACCTCATACATAATGAAATGGGTAGCTTTATCATTTCATAAGAAAAAAATTAGAGAAAATATATTAATTCAGGAAAACTTGGCTTATTAGGCAAATCGGGCCTTGAATAGTAGGCTGAGAAGTGCATTCTGGCTATTAGGTACGACATATATATATATATATATATATATATATATATATATATATATATATATATATATATATATATATATATATATATATATATATATATATATATATATATATGAATGAAAACTCACACCCCAGAAGTGACTCGAACCCATACTCCCAGAAGCAACGCAACTGGTAACTACAGGGCGCCTTAATCCGCTTGACCATCACGGCCGTCAAAAGGAAGTGATAGCCGAGGCTATTTGAGCCACTTCCCCGACGGCAACTCGGATGGTAATCTTGGGCATAGCATTTCACCAAATCACCTCATTCTTTGGGGCACACGTGAGGAACACAAATGCGAACAAGCCTGAATGGTCCCCAGGACTATATGCGAATGAAAACTCACACCCCAGAAGTGACTCGAACCCATACTCCCAGAAGCAACGCAACTGGTAACTACAGGGCGCCTTAATCCGCTTGACCATCACGGCCGTCAAAAGGAAGTGATAGCCGAGGCTATTTGAGCCACTTCCCCGACGGCAACTCGGATGGTAATCTTGGGCATAGCATTTCACCAAATCACCTCATTCTTTGGGGCACACGTGAGGAACACAAATGCGAACAAGCCTGAATGGTCCCCAGGACTATATGCGAATGAAAACTCACACCCCAGAAGTGACTCGAACCCATACTCCCAGAAGCAACGCAACTGGTAACTACAGGGCGCCTTAATCCGCTTGACCATCACGGCCGTCAAAAGGAAGTGATAGCCGAGGCTATTTGAGCCACTTCCCCGACGGCAACTCGGATGGTAATCTTGGGCATAGCATTTCACCAAATCACCTCATTCTTTGGGGCACACGTGAGGAACACAAATGCGAACAAGCCTGAATGGTCCCCAGGACTATATGCGAATGAAAACTCACACCCCAGAAGTGACTCGAACCCATACTTTTCATTCGCATATAGTCCTGGGGACCATTCAGGCTTGTTCGCATTTGTGTTCCTCACGTGTGCCCCAAAGAATGAGGTGATTTGGTGAAATGCTATGCCCAAGATTACCATCCGAGTTGCCGTCGGGGAAGTGGCTCAAATAGCCTCGGCTATCACTTCCTTTTGACGGCCGTGATGGTCAAGCGGATTAAGGCGCCCTGTTGTTACCAGTTGCGTTGCTTCTGGGAGTATGGGTTCGAGTCACTTCTGGGGTGTGAGTTTTCATTCGCATATAGTCCTGGGGACCATTCAGGCTTGTTCGCATTTGTGTTCCTCACGTGTGCCCCAAAGAATGAGGTGATTTGGTGAAATGCTATGCCCAAGATTACCATCCGAGTTGCCGTCGGGGAAGTGGCTCAAATAGCCTCGGCTATCACTTCCTTTTGACGGCCGTGATGGTCAAGCGGATTAAGGCGCCCTGTTGTTACCAGTTGCGTTGCTTCTGGGAGTATGGGTTCGAGTCACTTCTGGGGTGTGAGTTTTCATTCGCATATAGTCCTGGGGACCATTCAGGCTTGTTCGCATTTGTGTTCCTCACGTGTGCCCCAAAGAATGAGGTGATTTGGTGAAATGCTATGCCCAAGATTACCATCCGAGTTGCCGTCGGGGAAGTGGCTCAAATAGCCTCGGCTATCACTTCCTTTTGACGGCCGTGATGGTCAAGCGGATTAAGGCGCCCTGTAGTTACCAGTTGCGTTGCTTCTGGGAGTATGGGTTCGAGTCACTTCTGGGGTGTGAGTTTTCATTCGCATATAGTCCTGGGGACCATTCAGGCTTGTTCGCATTTGTGTTCCTCACGTGTGCCCCAAAGAATGAGGTGATTTGGTGAAATGCTATGCCCAAGATTACCATCCGAGTTGCCGTCGGGGAAGTGGCTCAAATAGCCTCGGCTATCACTTCCTTTTGACGGCCGTGATGGTCAAGCGGATTAAGGCGCCCTGTAGTTACCAGTTGCGTTGCTTCTGGGAGTATGGGTTCGAGTCACTTCTGGGGTGTGAGTTTTCATTCGCATATAGTCCTGGGGACCATTCAGGCTTGTTCGCATTTGTGTTCCTCACGTGTGCCCCAAAGAATGAGGTGATTTGGTGAAATGCTATGCCCAAGATTACCATCCGAGTTGCCGTCGGGGAAGTGGCTCAAATAGCCTCGGCTATCACTTCCTTTTGACGGCCGTGATGGTCAAGCGGATTAAGGCGCCCTGTAGTTACCAGTTGCGTTGCTTCTGGGAGTATGGGTTCGAGTCACTTCTGGGGTGTGAGTTTTCATTCGCATATAGTCCTGGGGACCATTCAGGCTTGTTCGCATATATATATATATATATATGTGTGTGTGTGTGTGTGTGTACGTGCAAGAATAATAAAATACATGTGATTCGTGGATAAGTATACAGGGGTGTAAGTATATCCATGTGAATACATGGATATACATGGATAGGCATATATGTATATGTATGTATGTGGGTATTAATACAAAACGGTAACTAGTTTCAAAAGAGTGTTACTTCCTTAGCCAAGTGAACTATAGGGTTAAATTCCTGAACCTATAATTTCCCTCTGTAACCTGTTCTGTAATTTAGTGCCTCCTGTATGTCCACTTTCCCGAGTGCTGCGACGACATTTTCCCTTTTTACCAGAATACTGGAAGATTTCCTGTTGCAAGTGTTTTATTGAAAAAATCTCTTTATGGGTTGACAAAGCACTTCTGTAACCTCCTTCACCAGCTAAGGTGATATTACGTCTGGCCCAATTGCTTCTGTTGCATTTAGTTCCTTCAAGTGTTTTTTTTTTAACCTCTTCCACAATAACTACTGTGTCATCCAGTGTTTCTTCCGGCCTTTCATCCCTTAACTTTGGTCTCAATGTTGGTTCGTTTGTAAAGACCTCCTGAAATATTTTGTCGAGTTCGTCACACACCTCCCTGTCGTTTTCCATGAGACTTTCCTTTTCCTCAACTCACAGGATGAGTGGCGCTGCCCAATAAACTTACCCCTCGGTTCAAAATTTATAAAAAAATTAAACTTACCTTTTATCTCTTTAATCTAAGCACATGCTCTCTCTCTCTCTCTCTCTCTCTCTCTCTCTCTCTCTCTCTCTCTCTCTCTCTCTCTCTCTGTTGTTTTTCTCCTTATATGGCTACATAACAACTTTAATTGGTCCTCAGGTTAAGCTACAATGTCGCTTTCAAATGGCCTCTCAGCCTTCCTCCTGACTCTAGTGTATTCATGTGTGACTCTCTTACCGCATCTCTATTTTCCTCTGTTCCTAGCTCTTTGTGCTATTCACTCGGCGGTTTTGGTTCTCTTCTTAGCTCTCTGCTATATTTAGCGAGTGAAGCGTTACACTGAGCGCTCATCTCGCATGATGACAGTAGTTGTACTCCCCTCTCCCCTCACCCCTCACGCCTCTCTCCTCACCCCTCTCCCCTCACCCCCCACCCCTCTCCCCTCACCCCTCACCCCTCTCCCCTCAACCCTCACGCCTCTCCCCTCACCCCTCACGCCTCTCCCCTCACCCCTCTCCCCTCACCCCTCACCCCTCTCCCCCTCACCCCTCACGCCTCTCCCCTCACCCCTCTCCCCTCACTCCTCACCCCTCACCCCTCACGCCTCTCCCCTCACCCCTCACCCCAGCCTCATATATACACATTGACGCCTTCATAACTTCCCAGTTCATAATGTTTAAAAAACTAATTCAGATCAGAAGTGTAATGGTGATGGTGGTTGTAATGGTAGGTGAGGAATATATTGTGAAACTCTTAAGCATAAATACATCACCCCATTCCTCTTCAGTACTCTCCCTCTCTCCCCCTCCACCCCTCTCTCTCTCTCCTTGCTCTGAGAAGGAACTAATGCTTCTAATGACACTGCAGCTCTCTCAATCTTCCTCTATTTATATATCACTTTCAACCTGCAACTCCCCACAACCTCTTTTAATAATATATATATATATATATATATATATATATATATATATATATATATATATATATATATATATATATATATATATATATATATATATATATATATATAAATAATAGGGGTGGTAGGAGAGGAAAAGATTAAAGTATTCAGTGAGAATCCACAAGGTCTTCTCTGAACACTATTTATTTTCTTCTTCGAGGATGTGGGTCCCTTTAATTAAACCAGTGGTGGTACCCCCTATATATATATATATATATATATATATATATATATATATATATATATATATATATATATATATATATATGTATATATATATATATATATACATACATACATCAATATAATCCCCAGGCCCAGCTCTCCCCCGGGGGTCACGTCACTAGCCAGCAGGACCGACCACCACAGAGGAGCTGGTGACTGCTGCTACTGGCAACCCTTCCTCTTTGTGTCGTCCTCCCTACATTTATATTTACATGTTAAGGCACCGTATCCGAGGTGTGGCGTCACGCTCGTTTGTGAGCGTCATCCGGATCCCTTCAGATCCCTGGCCTATCACGGTGCTCGAATTGTTACTTGTATTGCTTTAGAAGAAGGAGCAGCAGCAGATGTACAGGTTTCGTAAGATGGGGTTGTTTAAATGTGTCCTGGCCTTGCATCCACCTGTACATATATATCAAATGATACTGTCGCGTAGGGGTGTGGTGTTGGGGTGTGGTGTAGGGGTGTGGTGTTGGGGTGTGGTGTAGGGGTGTGGTGTTGGGGTGTGGTGTAGGGGTGTGGTGTTGGGGTGTGGTGTAGGGGTGTGGTGTTGGGGTGTGGTGTAGGGGTGTGGTGTTGGGGTGTGGTGTAGGGGTGTGGTGTAGGGGTGTGGTGTAGGGGTGTGGTGTAGGGGTGTGGTGTTGGGGTGTGGTGTAGGGGTGTGGTGTTGGGGTGTGGTGTAGGGGTGTGGTGTAGGGGTGTGGTGTAGGGGTGTGGTGTAGGGGTGTGGTGTAGGGGTGTGGTGTAGGGGTGTGGTGTGGGGGTGTGGTGTAGGGGTGTGGTGTAGGGGGTGTGGTGTAGGGGGTGTGGTGTAGGGGGTGTGGTGTAGGGGTGTGGTGTAGGGGTGTGGTGTAGGGGGTGTGGTGTAGGGGTGTGGTGTAGGGGTGTGGTGTAGGGGTGTGGTGTGGGGGTGTGGTGTAGGGGTGTGGTGTAGGGGTGTGGTGTAGGGGGTGTGGTGTAGGGGTGTGGTGTAGGGGTGTGGTGTAGGGGTGTGGTGTAGGGGTGTGGTGTGGGGGTGTGGTGTAGGGGTGTGGTGTAGGGGTGTGGTGTGGGGGTGTGGTGTAGGGGTGTGGTGTAGGGGTGTGGTGTAGGGGTGTGGTGTAGGGGTGTGGTGTAGGAGTGTGGTGTAGGGGGTGTGGTGTTGGGGTGTGGTGTAGGGGTGTGGTGTAGGGGTGTGGTGTAGGGGTGTGGTGTAGGGGTGTGGTGTAGGGGTGTGGTGTAGGGGTGTGGTGTAGGGGTGTGGTGTAGGAGTGTGGTGTAGGGGGTGTGGTGTTGGGGTGTGGTGTAGGGGTGTGGTGTAGGGGTGTGGTGTAGGGGTGTGGTGTAGGGGTGTGGTGTAGGGGTGTGGTGTAGGGGTGTGGTGTAGGGGGTGTGGTGTAGGGGTGTGGTGTAGGGGGTGTGGTGTAGGGGGTGTGGTGTAGGGGGTGTGGTGTAGGGGGTGTGGTGTAGGGGTGTGGTGTAGGGGTGTGGTGTAGGGGTGTGGTGTAGGGGGTGTGGTGTAGGGGTGTGGTGTAGGGGTGTGGTGTAGGGGTGTGGTGTAGGGGTGTGGTGTAGGGGTGTGGTGTAGGGGTGTGGTGTAGGGGATGTGGTGTAGGGGGTGTGGTGTAGGGGGTGTGGTGCAGGGGGTGTGGTGTAGGGGGTGTGGTGTAGGGGTGTGGTGTAGGGGTGTGGTGTAGGGGTGTGGTGTAGGGGGTGTGGTGTAGGGGTGTGGTGTAGGGGTGTGTTGTAGGCGGTGGGGTGTCGGGGTGTGGTGTAGGGGTGTGGTGTAGGGGTGTGCTGTAGGGGTGTGGTGTAGGGGGTGTGGTGTAGGGGGTGTGGTGTAGGGGGGTGTGGTGTAGGGGTGTGGTGTAGGGGGTGTGGTGTAGGGGTGTGGTGTAGGAGTGTGGTGTAGGGGGTGTGGTGTAGGGGGTGTTGTGTAGGGGTGTGGTGTAGGGGGTGTGGTGTAGGGGTGTGGTGTAGGGGGTGTGGTGTAGGGGGTGTGGTGTAGGGGGTGTGGTGTAGGGGTGTGGTGTAGGGGGTGTGGTGTAGGGGGTGTGGTGTAGGGGGTGTGGTGTAGGGGTGTGGTGTAGGGGGTGTGGTGTAGGGGTGTGGTGAAGAGCTACTTCTCTTACCAAGGACGAAACCTCTATATCCCTTTTGATACGGTCATGGTGACTACAACTGGTGGAGTGGTGCTAAGGGCGCGTCTAGCCTGCACTGGAGGTAAAAACTAGCAGCCTGCGAGTACCAGTGAACGCGCCCAGTACCACAGGAAATGAATGTGGTTTGTTGGTCCTGGTGAGAGAAACCTTCAATTGTATGTGTAAATACGAATATTCTATGATATAGGTAAGATGATCTGGACGGTGTCTAAGTGTGTCTGTCTGTCTGTCTGGCTGTCTGTCTGTCTGTCTGTCTGTCTGTCTGTCTGTCTGTCTGTCTGTCTGTCTGGCTGTCTGTCTGTCTGGCTGTCTGTCTGTCTGTCTGTCTGTCTGTCTGTCTTGACGTACTCACCTATTTGTGCCTGCAGGATCGTCTGAGTATATGTATGTCTGCCAGAGTATAGGTAGTCAGTGTCTGTCTATATCAGTGTACCTCTGTCTGTCTGTCTGTTAGGGTGTGTACTTGCGTAGTTGTACTCACTTAGTTGTGCTTGCGGGGGGGGAGGAGGGAGGGTTGAGCTTTGGCTCTTTGGTCCCGCCTCTCACTTGTCAATCAACTGGTGTGTATATCTGAGTGCCCGTCATGCCTATCTCTCAATCCTTCCTCCCCCTCCCCCCAGCTCCCCCTCAAGCGCCTGATGACCGCCCTTGAGTGCTGACCCAACCACTTCACCAGGGTCGGTCAATTACTATAGTTGCGGGAGTGCCAACGAGCCGGATGTGTTGACCAATCATATCTCAACTCCTGTTAAGGGTCAACCGGCCATTGGATGGGCCTCAGTGGGGGTCATTGTGCCTTAGTGTTGACAGTGCGGATTAACGGATGATGGATGCGTCTGGCTTCCTTAATTATTAAACTACATGTATGAAAGGAAGGGGAACTATCAGAAGATAGTTCCCTTCCTTTCAAGCCAAGCCACTGCGACTATATAGCACTTGGAAGGATTTGGGATGGGACGGGAAGGAAGGAAGGAATGGTGCCCAAACCACTTGGACGGTAGGGGATTGAACGCCGACCTGCATGAAGCAGCTCAAGTGATTGGACAAACTACATGTATGAGATGATTTCAGTTTCCTTTGGGGTAAAATCAGGCTGATTCTCTCGATTTTCCACGTCATAAAATGCAATTGTTTTGCCTAACAAGAAACGTACCAAAATGCGACCGTTTTTGGCTTAACCTGAAACCTACGAACACAAGAAAATTACTTAACCTACAGAGGCCGATGCAAGGAAAACGTCACAATTGCAGTGCTTTATTTTGTATTAATACATCACATTTTAAACGTACTGGTCTACTAAACGTTACAAAATAAAAAATAAAATCGACGTATTAGTTATGAAGACTCACGGCGGTATTTCCTACATCTTAAGTTAAGATGTTTATAGAAATATAATTTTCGCGTGCGTATATTTTTTTTGCGCGGTTATATTTTTCACGTGCTTATATTTTCGCGTGTTATCTTTTCGCGTACTTATATTTTCGCGACCGTTGATGATTACGGATTAATACTTTGTATAGGATTTTATTAATTAATGGACTTTGTATAATCTGTCATCAGGTTCGAAAAGAATATCATCAGCGGCGTACGCATTTAGGTCCTCGTGTGAGGGACCAAATGTCTATGTATTACAATAGCAGTTATTTCATGTGTGTGTGTGTGTGTGTGTGTGTGTGTGTGTGTGTGTGTGTGTGTGTGTGTGTGTGTGTGTGTGTGTGTGTGTGTGTGTGTGTGTGTGTGTGTGTGTGTGTTCGTTTTCGTTCAGGCGTGTGAGTAACGATGAAGGGGGGGGAGGAGGGGAGGGGGGGGGGCAAATTACCGGTTACCTCATCAGTAAACAAATACAAGGGTGTGGTGGTGGGCCTTGGAGGGGGTGGCTTTGGGTAGTGGTAGTGGGGGGAGAGGACGTGGGGGTGTGAGAGAGAGTGTGAGAGAGGGTGGAGGTGTGAGAGAGGGTGTGGGGGTGAGAGAGAGGGTGTGGGGAGTGTGAGAGAGTGTGTGGGGGTGAGAGAGAGGGTGTGGGGGTGAGAGAGAGGGTGTGGGGAGTGTGAGAGAGTGTGTGGGGGTGAGAGAGAGTGTGTGGGGAGTGTGAGAGAGGGTGGAGGTGTGAGAGAGGGTGTGGGGAGTGTGAGAGAGGGTGGAGGTGTGAGAGAGGGTGTGGGGAGTGTGAGAGAGTGTGTGGGGGTGAGAGAGAGTGTGTGGGGGTGAGAGAGAGTGTGTGAGGGAGAGAGAGAGAGAGAGGGTGTGGGGAGTGTGAGAGTGTGTGTGGAGGTGGGGGAGTGTAGGTAGGGGCGTTACAGTGACACGGACCCCCCCCCCCCTACAATACATAAATCAAAGATGAAGTATTGAGAACAAACCCCACTTCTCCCCCTCCCCCCTCCCCCCAAAATTATGTTTAAGAACAACCATAAACATAATGACGCCTGAAACAGATCAACAAAACATGTACACAAACATCCGAGTGTGTATATGTGTCTGCTACACAGTCACATATACACACACAGGATAAATCTACCCCCCCCTGATCACACAGTCCTATATGTACCTATATGGACGACCGTACATATATCGACGTCATGGACATATATAAAGCAGAATTATATACTATTCACTTCATTGAATCCGGAAAAAACTAATCAAGCTAAACACCAAACTGAAACATTCCTAGGCCCTAATATATAGTCCATATATGTACTATACTAGGCCTCAGATAGCCTTTAGTAGGCCTAGAATGACAGTGTGCTCTCTATTGATTGATGACTGCTACATATTAAGCCACCCACAAGGAGGCACGGGCACGAATAGCCCGTAATGCTCTCTATTGGTCCTTCGTGGCATTATATAGTCGCATCCTCAACCACATCAGTACTATCAGTACTGTCAGTGTAGGAGGCTGGGCGGGTGTTGATGGAGACGTCGCCCACTGTGACACGTAGTGTCCGTGACCACACCTGGTTCTACTGTCCGTGGCCACACTTGTACGTACTGTCCGTGGCCACATCTGTATGTATTGTCCGTGGCCACACCTGTATGTACTGTTCGTTGCCACACCTGTATGTACTGTCCGTGGCCACACATGTATGTACTCTCCGTGGCCACACCTGTATGTACTGTCCGTGGCCACACCTGGTTGTACTGTCCGTGGCCACACCTGTATGTACTGTCCGTGGCCACACCTGTATGTACTGTCCGTGGCCACAATTGTATATACTGTCCGTGGCCACACCTGTATGTACTGTCCGTGGCCATTCCTGTATGTACTGTCCGTGGCCTCACCTGTATGTACTGTCCGTGGTCACACCTGTATGTACTGTCCGTGACCACATCTGTATGTACTGTCCGTGGCCACACCTGTATGTACTGCCCATGGCCACACCTGTATGTACTGTCCGTGGCCGCACCTGGTTGTACTGTCCGTAGCCACACCTGTATGTACTGTCCGTGGCCACACATGTATGTACTCTCCGTGGCCACACCTGTATGTACTGTCCGTGGCCACACCTGTATGTACTGTCCGTGGCCACACATGTATGTACTGTCCGTAGCCACACCTGGTTGTACTGTCCGTGGCCACACCTGTATGTACTGTCCGTGGCCGCACCTGGTTGTACTGTCCGTGGCCACACCTGGTTGTTCTGTCCGTGGCCACACATGTATGTACTGTCCGTGGCCACACCTGTATGTACTGTCCGTGGCCACACATGTATGTACTGTCCGTGGCAACACCTGTATGTACTGTCCGTGGCCACACCTGTATGTACTGTCCGTGGCTACACCTGTATGTACTGTCCGTGGCCTCACCTGTATGTACTGTCCGTGGTCACACCTGTATGTACTGTCCGTGGCCACACCTGTATGTACTGTCCGTAGCCACACCTGTATGTACTGTCCGTGACCACACCTCTATGTACTATATGTGGCCACACCTGTATGTACTGTCCGTGGCCACACCTGTATGTATTGTCCGTGGCCACACACACCTGTACATACAGACCGTGGCCACACCTGTATGTATTGTCCGTGGCCACGCACCTGTACATACAGACCATGACCACACACCTGTACATACAGACCGTGGCCACGCACCTGTACATACAGACCGTGGCCACACACCTGTACATACAGACCATGGCCACACACCTGTACATACAGACCGTGGCCACACACCTGCACCCAAACACTCAAGAGCTCAACAAACAATAACAAACACAGCTAATCCCCCACCACCTGCCGCTCGCAGTGTTTGCTTTTCTGCCATAAACAGTACGTTTGTTTGTACGTTTGAGTGCGTTTAGTGCATGTATACCGTTGTGTGGGCATGTATGTATATCTGTGTTTAAGTGTGTATGCATACAATTTCTGTATGCGGACGCTTGACTTGGTCATTTTGTAACATTTCACTCGACGCTTCCCTCGTGGGTTCGATCCCCCCTCGAAAGGGCCCTAATTGAGTGTATTATTACACATACGTATGCATGTATGTGTGTATTTATATACATAGGTATGAATGTATTATGTGGAAGGGTCAATAAGCTTCATGGTTCGAGCCTATATTGTTTAAAGACATCGTGAATTGTTGTATATATGTATGCAACGTGTGTATACCTACGTATATAGCTTTGTTCTACTATGTATATCTCATGCTATACGTAGCTATACCTAGTTATACGTATAGCTGTGTCAGTAGCTCATAGATATTCCGTCCCTTCACCTTCAAGGAACTTGTTGTGGTTCCCTGAGTACAGGGAACGCTATCATATCTGCGGGTGTTGGGCTCCACCTCTCCCACTCCTGAGTGCATAGTTGATATCATTATTGTCGATATCATTATTGTCCTCTGCCCAGGGTCAATGATAACATATTAGGGACGTTTTCACACAATTTGTGAATACACATGGCAGCGCTTCCCAACGTCGTGAAATGGTTGTATTTAAGTGTGTATGCCTTTTCTTAACCTACTAGAGGAGCCACGAACAGAAAACGGGACATTATGTCAATTTTGCGAGCCGCTATAAATTTCTAGTACGAGATGACCAGACCACACACTAGAAATTGAAGAGACGACGACGTTTCGGTCCGTCCTGGACCATTCTCAAGTCGATTGTGATTCTAGTACGAGAGTTTTTTGGTCTTGGGAAAAGTGTACGTCAAAATGCGACGTGTTAGTAGAACTTGTTGATACACCCTCTATATATGAAGAGTTCTGGCTTATGTTTCACCTCACCAAAAACGTTTGTGCCATATCACCTCACCCAAAAACGAGTGTAAGAAAAGAATGTATTTTGTGTGTAAATTAAGTCTTTGAAAATGTAATAAAGAATTACGAAACGCGTTTAGGCGGCAGACCAGGAATAAAAAGAATGAATTTTGGAGAGTTACTTTATCAATTACCCTCGACAGTGAAGCAGAACGTAATATTGAGAAGATTCGTGTTAGAATTATTAATCTTACCCTTTCGGTCATATTCAACAACATATGTTTACAAGAAAGACAGCTACCAATATATATATATATATATATATATATATATATATATATATATATATATATATATATATATATATATATATATATATATATATCTAATATATATATATATATATATATATATATATATATATATATATATATATATATATATATATATATATATATATATATATAATATATATATATATATATATATATATATATATATATATATATATATATATATATATATATATATATATATATTGCTTTGTTAGGATAGGTTAGATTGGCTTAGGTTGTGTTGGGTTGTTGGGTAAGGCTAGGTTGGGTTGCGTATGGTTAGGTAAGGTTGAGTTTGGGTTAAGTTGACTTGAAAAAACACAGATGACACAGACTGGCGGAAATGTGCTCAGGTCATAGACCCTACTCCACATAGCTAACCATAAATCAATTACATAATAAATCAAAGAGAACTAGAGGTATGGATCAAAGCACTTCCTACCTGCAGCCTTTGAACAGCATTTTCTTTCGCCTAATATCTCTGTTCACCTAACCACAAATGGGAACCTGGAAAGTCGAACAATTGCGTGTTGTGGGGCTACACTCTCGGGACCTGCGTATTGTATGTGTGTGTGGTGTATGACAAAGTAGACAGTATACAGTAGATAAGGCTAGAGTCAAGTTCCCATATAGACAACCAACGGATGGGAAAAGCCGGGGTCCAGGAGCTATATCATCTCGAGCCTGCGGCACAAATAGGTGAATACATATACGTGAGTTCGCCATCATGAAGCTGTCATTTCCTCTAAACTTAATAATGCGTGTAAGTTGATATTCCTAAATAATGGGGCTTTGCCCAGTGTATATTTGTTTGCCATGGTGGTTTAATGGTGTACTCACCTATATGTACTCACCTATATGTGCTTGCAGGATCGAGCATTGACTCTTGGATCCCGCCTTTCTAGCTATCGGTTGTTTACAGCAATGACTCCTGTCCCATTTCCCTATCATACCTAGTTTTAAAAGTATGAATAGTATTTGCTTCCACAACCTGTTCCCCAAGTGCATTCCATTTTTCTACTACTCTCACGCTAAAAGAAAACTTCCTAACATCTCTGTGACTCATCTGAGTTTCCAGTTTCCACCCATGTCCCCTCGTTCTGTTATTATTACGTGTGAACATTTGATCTATTTCCACTTTGTCAATTCCCCTGAGTATTTTATATGTCCCTATCATATCTCCTCTCTCCCTTCTTTTCTCTAGTGTCGTAAGGTTCAGTTCCTTCAGCCGCTCTTCATATCCCATCCCTCGTAGCTCTGGGACAAGCCTCGTCGCAAACCTCTGAACCTTCTCCAGTTTCTTTATGTGTTTCTTCAGGTGGGGGCTCCATGATGGCGCGGCATACTCTAAGACGGGTCTCACGTAGGCAGTGTAAAGCGCCCTAAAAGCTTCCTCATTTAGGTTTCTGAATGAAGTTCTAATTTTCGCCAGTGTAGAGTACGCTGCTGTCGTTATCCTATTTATATGTGCCTCAGGAGTTAGATTGGGTGTCACATCCACTCCCAGGTCTCTTTCTCGAATCGTTACAGGTAGGCTGTTCCCCTTCATTGTGTACTGTCCCTTTGGTCTCCTGTCACCTGATCCCATTTCCATAACTTTACATTTACTGGTGTTAAACTCCAGTAGCCATTTCTCTGACCATCTCTGCAGCCTGTGTAAGTCCTCTTGGAGGATCCTACAATCCTCGTCTGTCACAACTCTTCTCATTAATTTTGCGTCATCTGCAAACATTGACATGTATGATTCCACTCCTGTAAACATATCATTTACGTAAATTAGAAAGAGGATTGGTCCCAGCACCGATCCTTGAGGTACTCCACTTGTTACTGTTCGCCAGTCCGACTTTTCGCCCCTTACCATTACCCTCTGGCTCCTTCCTGTTAGGTAGTTCTTCACCCATACTAGGGCCTTTCCGCTTACTCCTGCCTGCCTCTCAAGTTTGTATAGCAGTCTCATGTGCGGTACCGTATCAAAGGCCTTTTGGCAGTCAAGAAATATGCAGTCTGCCCAGCCTTCTCTGTCCTGCCTTATCCTTGTTACTTTATCATAGAATTCTAAAAGGTTTGTTAGGCATGATTTCCCTGTCCAGAACCCATGTTGGTGCTTGTTTACAAACCCAATGCTCTCCAGGTGCTCAACAAGTCTTAGCCTAATTATTCTTTCAAGTATTTTGCAGGGGATGCTTGTCAGTGATACGGGTCTGTAGTTAAGTGCCTCCTCCCTATCCCCCTTTTTGAAAATCGGTACGACATTTGCCTCCTTCCAGCAACTGGGCAATTCTCCCGACATAAGTGACTCATTGAAGATCATTGCCAGAGGCACGCTGAGAGCCTGCGCTGCCTCTTTAAGTATCCACGGTGATACTTTGTCTGGTCCAACAGCTTTATTTGCATCCAGTGTTGTCAACTGTTTCATTACATCCTCTGCTGTCACCTCTATATCTGATAGTCTTTCATCTTGGGTAATCTCTTCTAACAATGGGAGCTGCTCAGGCTCGGTAGTGAACACTCCATGGAATTTTGCATTCAGTACCTCGCAGATTTCCTTGTCGCTTTCTGTATATGCCCCTTCTGTTTTCCTCAGTCTTGTCACTTGGTCATTTACCGACATCTTCCTTCTTATATGGCTATGTAGTAATTTTGGTTGCTTTTTCGCTTTGACTGCAATATCGTTCTCATAATTTCTTTCCGACACTCGTCTTATGTTAATGTAATCATTCCTAGCTCTGTTACATCTAATCCTGTTGTCCTCTGTCCTTTGTCTTCTGTACTTCCTCCACTCCCTCCTGCTTCTCACCTTTGCTTCCTGACACTGTCTATTAAACCATGGGTTATTATATTCCCTCCTGCTTTTTTTCTTTATTGTTGGAATAAATCTATCTTCAGCCTCCTTGCATTTCAATATGACTTGGGTCATCATACCTTGCACTGTTTTTCCTCTAAGTTCTTCCTCCCACTGCACTTCTCCCAGGTAGTCCCTTATCCCTCTGTAGTCCCCTTTTCTGTAATCAAGTCTCCTTTCCCGGACCTCTTGTCCTTTGGTCACAATTTTAAGCTCCATCATGTAGTCAAAGGCTAGGACACAATGGTCACTAGCTCCTAGTGGTATTTCATGTTCCAACTGCTCGATGTCTTCTACATTCTGAGTGATAATGAGATCTAATAGGCTGGGCGTATCCCCTCCTCTTTCCCTAGTATCTTCTTTCACATGCTGTGTTAGGAAATTCCTGTCAATAACGTCTACCAGCTTCGCTCCCCAGGTCTCCTCCCCGCCATGGGGATTCCTCGTTTCCCAATCTATCTCTCCGTGATTTAGGTCCCCCATGACCAGCAGCTTCGCTCTCATTCTATGCGCTAAAGTTGCTGCCCTCTGCAGTTCATCCATACATGTCTTGTTGCTGTCCTCGTACTCCTGCCTGGGCCTTCTACTGTTTGGTGGGGGATTGTAGAGTATCAAGATTACAATCTTCTTCCCATCCACTGTCAGGGTTCCATGTATGAAGCTTGTGCTTTCATTGGTACCCGGATTTTCCAGCTCATCAAACTTCCATTTCCGCTTTATTAGTAGTGCCACTCCACCTCCCTGTCTCTGTGTCCTTTCTTTTCTTATCACCTGTGTGTGTGTGTGTGTGTGTGTGTGTGTGTGTGTGTGTGTGTGTGTGTGTGTGTGTGTGTGTGTGCGTGTACTCACCTAGTTGTACTCACCTAGTTGTGTTTGCGGGGGTTGAGCTCTGGCTCTTTGGTCCCGCCTCTCAACCGTCAATCAACAGGTGTACAGATTCCTGAGCCTATCGGGCTCTGTCATATCTACACTTGAAACTGTGTATGGAGTCAGCCTCCACCACATCACCCCCTAATGCATTCCATTTGTCAACCACTCTGACACTAAAAAAGTTCTTTCTAATATCTCTGTGGCTCATTTGGGCACTCAGTTTCCACCTGTGTCCCCTTGTGCGTGTTCCCCTTGTGTTAAATAGACTGTCTTTATCTACCCTATCAATCCCCTTCAGAATCTTGAATGTGGTGATCATGTCCCCCCTAACTCTTCTGTCTTCCAGCGAAGTGAGGTTTAATTCCCGTAGTCTCTCCTCGTAGCTCATACCTCTCAGCTCGGGTACTAGTCTGGTGGCAAACCTTTGAACCTTTTCCAGTTTAGTCTTATCCTTGACTAGATATGGACTCCATGCTGGGGCTGCATACTCCAGGATTGGCCTGACATATGTGGTATACAAAGTTCTGAATGATTCTTTACACAAGTTTCTGAATGCCGTTCGTATGTTGGCCAGCCTGGCATATGCCGCTGATGTTATCCGCTTGATATGTGCTGCAGGAGACAGGTCTGGCGTGATATCAACCCCCAAGTCTTTTTCCTTCTCTGACTCCTGAAGAATTTCCTCTCCCAGATGATACCTTGTATCTGGCCTCCTGCTCCCTACACCTATCTTCATTACATTACATTTGGTTGGGTTAAACTCTAACAACCATTTGTTCGACCATTCCTTCAGCTTGTCTAGGTCTTCTTGAAGCCTCAAACAGTCCTCTTCTGTTTTAATCCTTCTCATAATTTTAGCATCGTCCGCAAACATTGAGAGAAATGAATCGATACCCTCCGGGAGATCATTTACATATATCAGAAACAAGATAGGACCGAGTACAGAGCCCTGTGGGACTCCACTGGTGACTTCACGCCAATCAGAGGTCTCACCCCTCACCGTAACTCTCTGCTTCCTATTGCTTAGATACTCCCTTATCCACTGGAGCACCTTACCAGCTACACCTGCCTGTCTCTCCAGCTTATGTACCAGCCTCTTATGCGGTACTGTGTCAAAGGCTTTCCGACAATCCAAGAAAATGCAGTCCGCCCAGCCCTCTCTTTCTTGCTTAATCTGTGTCACCTGATCGTAGAATTCTATCAAGCCTGTAAGGCAAGATTTACCCTCCCTGAATCCATGTTGGCGATTTGTCACGAAGTCCCTTCTCTCCAGATGTGTTACGTGTGTGTGTGTGTGTGTGTGTGTGTGTGTGTGTGTGTGTGTGTGTGTGTGTGTGTGTGTGTGTGTGTGTGCGTGTGTGTGTGTGTGTGTGTGTGTGTGTGTGTGTGTGTGTGTGTGTGTGTGTGTGTGTGTGTGTGTGTGTGTGTGTGTGTGTGTGTGTGTGTGTGTGTGTGTGTGAGCGTCTACACACAGAGATATACTTGTGCTTCCTGAATGGTGCCTCCATGGTCGAATGTTTGCGTGCGTGTGCAAATGTTTATTTTCTGTTCTTTTAGTGGATATATTGGTGCTGAGTTCCATGTCTTGATAACTGGTACGGGAGAGAGAGAGAGAGAGAGAGAGAGAGAGAGAGAGAGAGAGAGAGAGAGAGAGAGAGAGAGAGAGAGAGAGAGAGAGAGAGAGAGAGAGAGAGAGAGAGAGAGAGACAGAGAGAGAGAGAGAGAGAGAGAGAGAGAGAGAGAGAGAGAGAGAGAGAGAGAGAGAGAGAGAGAGAGAGAGAGAGAGAGAGAGAGAGAAATAGAGATAAATTCAATTTACACCTATCATGGTTGCCAACCCCTGCTACCCTCGGCAGGGGTGCCATCTGAACCGATGATCAATATAACATATGGACTCGTATGGATCAATAGACGATGCCTTGTAGAGACAAATAGGCCTTGTCTATTTGCCGCCAATTTTTCAACGCTAGAGTAGAGTTGAGCCTGAAAAATCATAGACCAGCCATTTGATGGACAGAGTTTTGATAGACAGAGATTTGATGGACAGAGAAGAGTGACAGCTGGATTTCTATTGAAAATTTGAATTATGTTTGGACGATGCCTATTACGGAAAAAAACAGATATATATTAAGGGTATAATTAGCCGGTGGCTGAGCGGACAGAACACTGGATGCGGGATCCTGTGGTCCCGGGTTAGATCCCGGGCGCCGGAGAGAAACATTGGGCAGAGTTTCTTTCACCCTGATGCCCCTGTTACCTAGCAGTAAATAGGTACCTGGGAGTTAGTCAGCTGTCACGGGCTGCTTCCTGGGGGTGGAGGGCTGGTCGAGGACGGGGCCGCGAGGACACTAAGCCCCGAAATCATCTCAAGATAACCCTTAATAAAATATAGACAAACATTATATAGAATATGAAATATAGACAGACAAATATATAATTATAAAATTGGCAATAGCAATGATGAGTCGAGGAGTTTAGAACAGATTGTTTATTTAAGAAATAATTGTTTATTTAAGATTGATCTATACCAATCAATCCTTGAAAACCCTCCTCGTAGCCTTGACTACGCTCCTCGGAGCCTTGACTACGCTCCTCGGAGCCTTGACTACGCTCCTCGGAGCCTTGACTACGCTCCTCGGAGCCTTGACTACGCTCCTCGGAGCCTTGACTACGCTCCTCGGAGCCTTGACTACGCTCCTCGGAGCCTTGACTACGCTCCTCGGAGCCTTGACTACGCTCCTCGGAGCCTTGACTACGCTCCTCGTAGCCTTGACTGCGCTCCTCGTAGCCTTGACTACGCTCCTCGTAGCCTTGACTACGGTCCTCGTAGCCTTGACTACGCTCCTCGTAGCCTTGACTACGGTCCTCGGAGCCTTGACTACGCTCCTCGGAGCCTTGACTACGGTCCTCGTAGCCTTGACTGCGCTCCTCGTAGCTTTGACTACGCTCCTCGTAGCCTTGACTGCGCTCCTCGGAGCCTTGACTACGGTCCTCGTAGCCTTGACTACGCTCCTCGGAGCCTTGACTACGCTCCTCGGAGCCTTGACTACGCTCCTCGGAGCCTTGACTGCGCTCCTCGTAGCCTTGACTACGCTCCTCGTAGCTTTGACTACGCTCCTCGTAGCCTTGACTGCGCTCCTCGGAGCCTTGACTACGGTCCTCGTAGCCTTGACTACGCTCCTCGGAGCCTTGACTACGCTCCTCGGAGCCTTGACTACGGTCCTCGTAGCCTTGACTACGCTCCTCGGAGCCTTGACTACGCTCCTCGGAGCCTTGACTGCGCTCCTCGTAGCCTTGACTACGCTCCTCGGAGCCTTGACTACGCTCCTCGGAGCCTTGACTACGGTCCTCGTAGCCTTGACTACGCTCCTCGGAGCCTTGACTACGGTCCTCGTAGCCTTGACTACGCTCCTCGGAGCCTTGACTACGCTCCTCGGAGCCTTGACTGCGCTCCTCGTAGCCTTGACTACGCTCCTCGTAGCTTTGACTACGCTCCTCGTAGCCTTGACTGCGCTCCTCGGAGCCTTGACTACGGTCCTCGTAGCCTTGACTGCGCTCCTCGGAGCCTTGACTACGCTCCTCGTAGCCTTGACTACGCTCCTCGGAGCCTTGACTACGCTCCTCGTAGCCTTGACTACGCTCCTCGTAGCCTTGACTACGCTCCTCGTAGCCTTGACTGCGCTCCTCGTAGCCTTGACTACGCTCCTCGTAGCCTTGACTACGCTCCTCGTAGCCTTGACTGCGCTCCTCGTAGCCTTGACTGCGCTCCTCGTAGCCTTGACTGCGCTCCTCGTAGCCTTGACTACGCTCCTCGTAGCCTTGACTGCGCTCCTCGTAGCCTTGACTGCGCTCCTCGTAGCCTTGACTGCGCTCCTCGGAGCCTTGACTACGCTCCTCGGAGCCTTGACTACGCTCCTCGGAGCCTTGACTGCGCTCCTCGGAGCCTTGACTGCGCTCCTCGTAGCCTTGACTACGCTCCTCGGAGCCTTGACTGCGCTCCTCGTAGCCTTGACTACGCTCCTCGGAGCCTTGACTGCGCTCCTCGTAGCCTTGACTACGCTCCTCGTAGCCTTGACTGCGCTCCTCGGAGCCTTGACTGCGCTCCTCGTAGCCTTGACTGCGCTCCTCGGAGCCTTGACTGCGCTCCTCGGAGCCTTGACTGCGCTCCTCGGAGCCTTGACTGCGCTCCTCGTAGCCTTGACTGCGCTCCTCGTAGCCTTGACTACGCTCCTCGGAGCCTTGACTGCGCTCCTCGTAGCCTTGACTACGCTCCTCGGAGCCTTGACTGCGCTCCTCGTAGCCTTGACTACGCTCCTCGTAGCCTTGACTGCGCTACTCGGAGCCTTGACTGCGCTCCTCGTAGCCTTGACTGCGCTCCTCGGAGCCTTGACTACGCTCCTCGTAGCCTTGACTGCGCTCCTCGTAGCCTTGACTGCGCTCCTCGTAGCCTTGACTACGCTCCTCGTAGCCTTGACTACGCTCCTCGGAGCCTTGACTACGCTCCTCGTAGCCTTGACTGCGCTCCTCGTAGCCTTGACTACGCTCCTCGTAGCCTTGACTACGCTCCTCGGAGCCTTGACTACGGTCCTCGTAGCCTTGACTGCGCTCCTCGGAGCCTTGACTGCGGTCCTCGTAGCCTTGACTGCGCTCCTCGGAGCCTTGACTACGCTCCTCGTAGCTTTGACTACGCTCCTCGTAGCCTTGACTACGCTCCTCGTAGCCTTGACTGCGCTCCTCGTAGCCTTGACTGCGCTCCTCGTAGCCTTGACTACGCTCCTCGTAGCCTTGACTGCGCTCCTCGTAGCCTTGATTGCGGTCCTCGTAGCCTTGACTTCAATGCTTATTATTATTAACATCTTTATTGACAAAGTTAATTACAATTTTGTCTAATCTGAGGATTTCAATTAAGTCTTATTAAAGTGAGGATAATGCTGGTATTCACCGATACACAGGACAGAGGGTTATACACAAGACAATAGGGAGCCGGTCGGCCGAGCTTACAGCACACTGGACTTGTGATCCTGTGGTCCCGGGTTCGATCCCGGGCGCCGACGAGAAACAATGGGCAGAGTTTCTTTCACCCTATGCCCCTGTTACCTAGCAGTAAATAGGTACCTGGGTGTTAGTCAGCTGTCACGGACTGTTTCCTGGGGGTGGAGGCCTGGTCGAGGACCGGGCCGCGGGGACACTAAAGCCCCGAAATCATCTCAAGAAAGTCTAAACTGTAGGCTGAAGCATATATATATATATATATATATATATATATATATATATATATATATATATGTCGTACCTAGTAGCCAGAACGCACTTCTCAGCCTACTATGCAAGGCCC
This sequence comes from Procambarus clarkii, assembly GCF_040958095.1. NCBI lineage: Eukaryota > Metazoa > Arthropoda > Malacostraca > Decapoda > Cambaridae > Procambarus > Procambarus clarkii. The sequence goes on from NC_091171.1 coordinate 35,733,237, forward strand.
AATTTGCCTAATAAGCCAAGTTTTCATGAATTAATTGTTTTTCGACTCCCTAACCTACCTAACCTAATGTAAAATAACTTTTTCGGCTACCTAACCTAACCTAACCTATAAAGATAGGTTAGGTTAGGTTAGGTAGGGTTGGTTAGGTTCGGTCATATATCTACGTTAATTTTAACTCCAATAAAAAAAAAATTGGCCTCATACATAATGAAATGGGTAGCTCTATCATTTCATAAGAAAAAAATTAGAGAAAATATATTAATTCAGGAAAACTTGGCTTATTAGGCAAATCGGACCTTGCATAGTAGGCTGAGAAGTGCGTTCTGGCTACTAGGTACGACATATATATATATATATATATATATATCTCATAGTTACAATCAATGTATGAATATGTGAAAACAACTTTTTATTATGCACTGCCACACAAGGGCAGGGATGGGTTCATAAGTGATGCAGCTTAGAAGTAATATAAATAAAATTGTTCTTCATTCTTTAAAATGGACAAGGAAATTTTGGATAAATTGTTAGGATGTCGTCCCGAACACCTGAGTCAATGAAATAGTTACACAGTTGGTGGTACAAGAGGCCAGGAGGTCTAAAATCTTTTACGGTTTCACATTCAACAATATAGTGTTCTAGTGAATGCATTAAAGGTTTATCACAGAGTTTGCAATCTGAATATTCTGGTAGTGGCTCAGCTTCACTAACCTGCCAGATGTGCCTATAGCCAAGGCGAATTCCCGCAATGACTAGGTCACATTACCTGGTTCTGTTACTGTGCTGACCATACAAATACCTATTATTACAAAAGTTGTTCGTCATAACTTTTAATACTGCAGCTTTCAGGTCTCTGGGCATTTCTTAGTTCTTCTAAATCTGAATTAATTTCTCTAATTTGTATGTTTCTAATAATTGCATTAGATAGTCCAAAGTCATACTCAATGTTTTCTTTCCTGCAAGCCTCATTGCCCAATTGATCTACAAAGTCATGTTTTCCAACTCCAACATGGGATGGGATCCACACAGGATAGATAGATGGGATAGAATATGAAATATAGACAGACAAATATATAATTATAAAATTGGCAATAGCAATGATGAGTCGAGGAGTTTAGAACAGATTGTTTATTTAAGAAATAATTGTTTATTTAAGATTGATCTATACCAATCAATCCTTGAAAACCCTCCTCGGAGCCTTGACTACGCTCCTCGGAGCCTTGACTACGCTCCTCGGAGCCTTGACTACGCTCCTCGGAGCCTTGACTGCGCTCCTCGTAGCCTTGACTACGCTCCTCGTAGCTTTGACTACGCTCCTCGTAGCCTTGACTACGCTCCTCGGAGCCTTGACTACGCTCCTCGGAGCCTTGACTACGCTCCTCGGAGCCTTGACTACGGTCCTCGGAGCCTTGACTACGGTCCTCGTAGCCTTGACTACGCTCCTCGGAGCCTTGACTACGCTCCTCGGAGCCTTGACTACGCTCCTCGGAGCCTTGACTACGCTCCTCGGAGCCTTGACTACGGTCCTCGTAGCCTTGACTGCGCTCCTCGGAGCCTTGACTACGGTCCTCGTAGCCTTGACTGCGCTCCTCGGAGCCTTGACTACGCTCCTCGTAGCCTTGACTACGCTCCTCGTAGCCTTGACTACGCTCCTCGTAGCCTTGACTGCGCTCCTCGTAGCCTTGACTGCGCTCCTCGTAGCCTTGACTACGCTCCTCGTAGCCTTGACTGCGCTCCTCGTAGCCTTGATTGCGGTCCTCGTAGCCTTGACTTCAATGCTTAATATTATTAACATCTTTATTGACAAAGTTAATTACAATTTTAGGAAGTGATGTGGTGGAGGCTGACTCCATACACAGTTTCAAGTGTAGATATGACAGAGCCCGATAGGCTCATGAATCTGTACACCTGTTGATTGACGGTTGAGAGGCGGGACCAAAGAGCCAGAGCTCAACCCCCGCAAACACAACTAGGTGAGTACAACTAGGTGAGTACACAAATTTTATACAATAGTTATTATCATTGGCAAAAATTCCATTCCATTTAATATTACAAGCTACTTCAGACATACACTGTGATGGGTTATTTAAGGACTGCAGAGCACTTTTAGAGTCGACAATACTACACAGAAATCAACTTGTTGAGAGGAGCTGTAGTGACGTCACTCTGGTCTAAATATACCGAGCAAAGTTATAATCACTGACCACTGTGTCCTGGGTGATGACGGAGGGAGGGGGAGGGGGGGTAGTCACTGGGGGAGGGACGGGGGGGGGGTTACTGGAGGGGGGGGGGAGGGGGCGGGAATGCAAGTTATGATAGCTCCTGTGTCTTGCTATTTATAGAGAACGTTGTGAGAGAGGAATTGTTCTATGGCATCCTTAATTACCACCTCTCCCCTCATCCCCCTCCCCCTCCCCTTGCCCATGGCCCTCTCCCCCCCCTCGGTGGCACTCAGGAGTGCCGCCGTAACAAAAGGCCACCTCACCAGGGTCCTGCCGTGACGTCACTAGTTCACAGGGCACTCTTTTGTGTGACGTCATCTTTCCTTCTTCATTATATTTAATGGGTTTGGTTATTGTTTGTGGTGGCGTGACGGTGGCGTGTCCGTGGGCGGGCGTGGGCGGGCGTGGGCGGGCGTGGGCGGGCGTGGGCGGGCGTGGGCGGGCGTGAGGGCGGGCGTGGACTCAGACCAGGAAAGTTCGCCGGGTGAATAAGGGACCTAGTGTTTACGGCAATATTTTAGGATTGCTGAAGAGGAGCGGTGAGGCGTCACGATGGTCCGAATGTTGTTGAAGAGTGTGGTCCAAATGTGACTCAAGGAGAACCAGGTGTGACTCAAGGGGAAACAGGTGTGACTCAAGGGGAACCAGGTGTTACTCAAGGGGAACCAGGTGTGACTCAAGGGGAACCAGGTGTGACTCAAGGGGAACCAGGTGTGACTCAAGGAGAACCAGGTGTGACTCAAGGAGAACCAGGTGTTACTCAAGCTGAACCAGGTGTGACTCAAGGAGAACCAGGTGTGACTCAAGGAGAACCAGGTGTGACTCAAGGAGAACCAGGTGTGACTCAAGGAGAACCAGGTGTGACTCAAGGAGAACCAGGTGTGACTCAAGGAGAACCAGGTGTGACTCAAGGAGAACCAGGTGTGACTCAAGCTGAACCAGGTGTGACTCAAGGAGAACCAGGTGTGACTCAAGGAGAACCAGGTGTGACTCAAGGAGAACCAGGTGTGACTCAAGGAGAACCAGGTGTGACTCAAGGAGAACCAGGTGTTACTCAAGCTGAACCAGGTGTGACTCAAGGAGAACCAGGTGTGACTCAAGGAGAACCAGGTGTGACTCAAGGAGAACCAGGTGTGACTCAAGGAGAACCAGGTGTGACTCAAGGAGAACCAGGTGTGACTCAAGGAGAACCAGGTGTGACTCAAGGAGAACCAGGTGTGACTCAAGGAGAACCAGGTGTGACTCAAGGAGAACCAGGTGTTACTCAAGCTGAACCAGGTGTGACTCAAGGAGAACCAGGTGTGACTCAAGGAGAATCAGGTGTGACTCAAGGAGAACCAGGTGTGACTCAAGGAGAACCAGGTGTGACTCAAGGAGAACCAGGTGTGACTCAAGGAGAACCAGGTGTGACTCAAGGAGAACCAGGTGTGACTCAAGGAGAACCAGGTGTGACTCAAGGAGAACCAGGTGTTACTCAAGCTGAACCAGGTGTGACTCAAGGAGAACCAGGTGTGACTCAAGCTGAACCAGGTGTGACTCAAGGAGAACCAGGTGTGACTCAAGCTGAACCAGGTGTGACTCAAGGAGAACCAGGTGTTACTCAAGGAGAACCAGGTGTGACTCAAGCTGAACCAGGTGTGACTCAAGGAGAACCAGGTGTGACTCAAGCTGAACCAGGTGTTACTCAAGGAGAACCAGGTGTGACTCAAGGAGAACCAGGTGTGACTTAAGCTGAACCAGGTGTGACTCAAGGAGAACCAGGTGTTACTCAAGCTGAACCAGGTGTGACTCAAGCTGAACCAGGTGTGACTCAAGCTGAACCAGGTGTGACTTGAGTTGGATCAGTTGTTGCCTAAATTGCATGGGGTGTGGTCCGAGATGGTCCTGGTGTGGACCACAATGAACCAGGTGTGTACCGGACCCGCCCCCCCCCTGGTCACCTGGGGGGGGTCCTGTAATCGCGTCTATATTCATAAGGGTGAAAATAGAAAAAATTGTATGTGAAACACCTGTTCACTCGAGCCTCAACTGTAATTTTTGGTTAAATAATCAATAAATATTGCTTCAAAATCTAAATTTAAATGTAGGTTATGTTATTTTAATTTTCTCTTAGTTTGCACAAAAATGCAGTCAATCATTTACCATATATAATTATAAATCAACAAACGTGTAATGAATAAAAAAAAAAGGAATTTGAACTTGTTTGTGCAACATGAGGATGTTTCTGCAGGGACACGTACAATACTCAGTCAAATGATAACATAAAACATAAAGGCAATGTAAAGGATCTGGGTGTACTCATGTCGGAAGATCTTACCTTTAAAGAACACAATAAAGTAGCCGTCACAACTGCAAGAAAAATATCAGGTTGGATAACAAGAACTTTACACACTAGAGATGCTATACCAATGAAGATACTCTTCAAGACGCTATAGTGCTCTCTAGAGTGGAGTACTGCTGCACAATGACAGCCCCTTTCAAAGGTGGATAAATTGTTGACCTGGAGAGCGTGCAGAGATCCTTTACTGCTAGAATCCACTCAGTAAAACATCTAAACTACTGAAACCGACTAAAGAGCCTAAATCTGTATTCTCTTGAGCGCAGGCGGGGAAGATACATAATAATTTACACATGGAAAATAGTAGAGGGGCTGGTCCCAAACCTGCACACAGAAATAACACCATATGAGACCAGAAGGCATGGCAGAATGTGCAGAATACCCCTCGTTGAAAAGCAGAGGTGCAATAGGTACTCTGAGAGAGACCTCTATCAACATCAGAGGCCCGAGACTGTTCAACACGCTTCCACTACACATAAGGGGCATAACTGGCCGACCCCTCACAGTGTTCAAGAGAGAACTAGATAAGCACCTCCAAGGGATACCCGGTCAACCAGGCTGTGACTCATACGTCAGGCTGCGAGCAGCCGCGTCCAACAGCCTGGTTGACCAGTCCAGCAACGAGGAGGCCAGGTCGACGACCGGGCCGCGGGGTCGCTAAGCCCCGAAATCCCCTCAAGGTAAGGTAACATGACACATCCGTACAGCTTTCTTCAGCGTATGATACATGTGTCCACCTGATGTGTCTCTATGAGTCACTTTCTTCATAGCTCCTTAATGTCACTTTCAACTCTCTCTCTCTTGTTTCATTAATTCCCTCGCAAATCATCGATCAATTCACCTACTCCGGTTTTTCAACTTGCATCCTTTCATCTTTTTTTTGTTTATCTTTTTATCATTTAATCTTATCTCACATCGGACCGTCACGTGGCGAGTTATTCCCCTGGCCGCTTTAGTATACCAGGAGTTGTATACACAGAGGTATACACCCCTACTTCTCGTGTGTTTACAGCCTCTGAGTTTACTACCTGACTACGTTCAGGACTGACTGTATGCTGAAGTCTGATGTATCATATGCCTGAAACTCTCTCAAGAGGTCATGGTGTCAAACTCAGCCGAAGCAACCTACAACACTCAGTGGAACAACACACCTGATGTTGACCAGACCACACACTAGAAGGTGAAGGGACGACGACGTTTCGGTCTGTCCTGGACCATTCTCAAGTCGATTGTGAGAATGGTCCAGGACGGACCGAAACGTAGTCGTCCCTTCACCTTCTAGTGTGTGTGGTCTGGTCAACATACTTCAGCCACGTTATTGTGACTCATCGCCTGCAACACAGCTGATCTTGGATTTATTCAACGACTGATGTCACTTAGTAATGTGAAGGTTCAACAAGGAGGAGGAGATTAAGACGATACAAAGATCAACAACGAGGAGACTACAGGTCTTTTCCTTCAAACTTTTCACACACAGTAACACACAGGAGAAACGCTGGCAACGATTAATCCTTTAATCGCGACACTAAAGGATCTACTGACCCGAAACTCGGTGCTTAACTTTACCCATTAACTTTACCCATTTACCCATGACATCGACGGTGCAGTGGTTAAGGTGTCCTGTTCACCAGTTGCATAGTGCCCCTGGCAGTATAGGTTCGAGTCACTTCTGGGGTGTGAGTTTTCGGTTATATATATATATATATATATATATATATATATATATATATATATATATATATATATATATATATATATATATATATATATGTCGCACCTAGTAGCCAGAACGCACTTCTCGGCCTACTATGCAAGGCCCGATTTGCCTAATAAGCCAAGTTTTCATGAATTAATATATTTTCTCAATTTTTTTTCTTATGAAATGATAAAGCTACCCATTTCATTATGTATGAGGTCAATTTTTTTTTATTGGAGTTAAAATTCACGTAGATATATGACCGAACCTAACCAACCCTACCTAACCTAACCTAACCTATCTTTATAGGTTAGGTTAGGTTAGGTAGCCGAAAAAGTTAGGTTAGGTTAGGTTAGGTAGGTTAGGTAGTCGAAAAACAATAAATTCATGAAAAGTTGGCTTATTAGGCAAATCGGGCCTTGCATAGTAAGCTGAGAAGTGCGTTCTGGCTACTAGGTACGACATATATATATATATATATATATATATATATATATATATATATATATATATATATATATATATATATATATATATATATATATATATATATATATAACCTAACCTATCTTTATAGGTTAGGTTAGGTTAGGTAGCCGAAAAAGTTAGGTTAGGTTAGGTTAGGTAGGTTAGGTAGTCGAAAAACAATAAATTCATGAAAAGTTGGCTTATTAGGCAAATCGGGCCTTGCATAGTAAGCTGAGAAGTGCGTTCTGGCTACTAGGTACGACATATATATATATATATATATATATATATATATATATATATATATATATATATATATATATATATACATATATATACATATATATAAATATATATATATATATACTGAAGAATTCGGTCGGTATGACGTCGACCAAGCTGACGAGGCGTTTGACCTGTCATCTTCAATCCGGTGCCCCCAGGAATCACATGAGTCAAGCCCATGACATCACCCTAACAAGAGAAATGTTGAAGAAAAATACCTGTATAATAGACAAAACCCAGGATGAAAGAAGGTTACAAATTCTTGAAGCAATTCACAAAAGAATAGAACAACCTACCATGAACACCCAAATCACGGAACTATTTACTCTACCCACCATGAGAGTAAGGACAAGACCAGAACATAACGATGACAACAAAGAAGATACTAATCAGGCCTATTACACCTGATTAATCTTTGAATGTGCTTCGTCCTCCATTTATCTCCTATTTAACCCCTTGCCTTTTCCTTTATTCTACTTGTTTTATCACCTGAGCCCGTACTGGTATAAATTTACCTAGATCTGTAATTTCTTTTCACTTGAGAATGAACCATGGAGGTTCGAAACGTTGTGCAAATTGTATAAATAAGAGTAATACATTCTATAATAATTCACTTTTTTCTTCACCTTAAGATAACGAACATGAGTTTTGGAGAACTCTTTCAGCTAAGCCCTGATGCTAGAAAAATTGTTAGAGGGATAGAAGCCCTAAATCAGAAGATAGTAAATACAGAATATGCGGTCATATTCAATGAGCATATATATATATATATATATATATATATATATATATATATATATATATATATATATATATATATATATATATATATATATATATATATATATATATATATATAGTTCTTCCTCTTAATGACCAAGCCTCCCATCTCCCTGGCCAAGCCTCCCATCTCCCTGACAAAGCCTCCCCATCTCCCTGGCCAAGCCTCCCCATCTCCCTGGCCAAGCCTCCCCATCTCCCTGGCCAAGCCTCCCCATCTCCCTGGCCAAGCCTCCCATCTCCCTGACAAAGCCTTCCCATCTCCCTGGCCAAGCCTTCCCATCTCCCTGGCCAAGCCTTCCCATCTCCCTGGCCAAGCCTTCCCATCTCCCTGGCCAAGCCTCCCATCTCCCTGGCCAAGCCTCCCCATCTCCCTGGCCAAGCCTCCCATCTCCCTGGCCAAGCCTCCCCATCTCCCTGGGCCAAGCCTCCCATCTCCCTGACAAAGCCTTCCCATCTCCCTGGGCCAAGCCTCCCATCTCCCTGACAAAGCCTTCCCATCTCCCTGGGCCAAGCCTCCCATCTCCCTGGCCAAGCCTTCCCATCTCCCTGGCCAAGCCTCCCATCTCCCTGGCCAAGCCTCCCCATCTCCCTGGCCAAGCCTCCCATCTCCCTGGCCAAGCCTCCCCATCTCCCTGGCCAAGCCTCCCCATCTCCGTCACCTCACATCCCATATCCATCTTGCCCTTGACATTTGAACGCCATAACAGATAACAGACCGCAGACGGATCACGCTTCTATGTTTTGCCTCTTCCTCTGACGCAGTAATGACGCAGTGTGACGCGGCGTGACGCAAAGTGTGCATAGTGATATTTTGGAGGCTGAGAGAGATGATTAGGATGGAGGTATCCTCCCAGTGTTCCAAACTGAACTCAGTGTATTAGACGTAAACTGACGTCTACGTCAGTTTAATTTTCATGCGAGAAATAAAGCAAAAGCGAGTGAAAATAAATCTATAAAAGCAATCTATAGAGAAAGGATAGATAAAATAATGGATAATTATCAGCAGACGTGGTTAGCTGACAACCCCATTACGTCAGTGTCGTACGATGCCCCAGAGGCTCTCCTGCCTGGTGAGTCGACAGGTCGAAAATCTAGGGTAGATATATGGCTTGTATCGACCGTATTTGCTGGGAGACTTTGAGCCTTTTTTGTCTGCAAGTGGTGGGAATGTTTTGGTAGAGTGTGACGTCATCTCTGACGTCATTGGTGAGTTACGATACGCATTTGTGATGGTTAGGAAGTTCATTATTTACAGGGTGAAGGAAGCAGATGGCTGCACCCACACACCTAATTACGCCCACACCATATCTCTCTCTCTCTCTCTCTCTCTCTCTCTCTCTCTCTCTCTCCTGCACCTGCCACACTCTGCCACTCTGTAATATCAGGACGTCACACTCTTCCCTCACTCTCATCTCGCTCTGTAGTCTCATACCCTCCACCCACTGTCATACCCTCCACCCACTGTCATGCCCTCCACCCACTGTCACGCCCTCCACCCACTGTCATGCCCTCCACCCACTGTCATGCCCTCCACCCACTGTCACACTCTCCACCCACTGTCACACCCTACACCCATTGTTACACCCACTGTCACACCCTTAACCCACTGTTACACCCACTGTCACACCCTCCACCCACTGTCACACCCTCCACCCACTGTCACACCCTCCACCCACTGTCACACCCTCCACCCACTGTCACACCCTCCACCCCCTGTCACACCCTCCACCCACTATCATACCCTCCACCCACTGTCACACCCTCCACCCACTGTCACACCCTCCACCCACTATCATACCCTCCACCCACTGTCACACCCTCCACCCACTGTCACACTCTCCACCCACTGTCACACCCTCCACCCACTGTCACACCCTCCACCCACTGTCACACCCTCCACCCACTATCATACCCTCCACCCACTGTCACACCCTCCACCCACTGTCACACTCTCCACCCACTATCATACCCTCCACCCACTGTCACACCCTCCACCCACTTTCATACCCTCCACCCACTGTCACACCCTCCACCCACTGTCACACTCTCCACCCACTGTCACACCCTCCACCCACTGTCACACCCTCCACCCACTGTCACACCCTCCACCCACTGTCACACTCTCCACCCACTGTCACACCCTCCACCCACTGTCACACCCTCCACCCACTGTCACACCCTCCACCCACTATCATACCCTTCACCCACTGTCACACCCTCCACCCACTGTCACACCCTCCACCCACTGTCACACTCTCCACCCACTGTCACACCCTCCACCCACTATCATACCCTCCACCCACTATCATACCCTCCACCCACTGTCACACCCTCCACCCACTGTCACACCCTCCACCCACTGTCACACCCTCCACCCACTATCATACCCTTCACCCACTGTCACACCCTCCACCCACTGTCACACTCTCCACCCACTGTCACACCCTACACATTAAATTTAAATTTTGCCCCGAGGGGCGAGTTTATTGGGCAGCGGCACTCATCCTGTGAGTGGACACACCGCCATAGCATCATGTACAACACTCCCCAATAGGAAGAAAACCCGCTGGGTTGTTCATCCTGTCACATTCTCACCTTGAAAATCTAGTAGAGTAAGGCTCGCCATAGAGCTATGGCGAGGAAGAGCTCTCAACCAGCTAGCAGGTGGAGTCAGCCGTTGCCTACGGGTTATGTGCCACGGTACGACTGTAGTTGGGTAATTAATAGTCACAGCTAATCGACTCCTGTCCCCCTCCTTATACCTGAATTGTGGTACCTGCTTGATACCTGGTTGATGAGGTTCTGGGAGTTCTTCTACTCCCCAAGCCCGGCCCGAGGCCAGACTTGACTTGTGAGAGTTTGGTCCACCAGGCTGTTGCTTGGAGCGGCCCGCAGGCCCACATACCCATCACAGCCCGGTTGGTCCGGCACTCCTTGAAGAACATGTTGTTGTGATGTTGCCTTCCAAACTCCAAGGACGTCTGCTACCTCACCTAGTTTACATACTCTCAAACACATCGTGGTCCAGTCGGTACAGGTGCCCAACCACTTGCGTTGTACGGTAGAGCGACGGTCTCGCTTCCTGCAGGTCGGCGTTCAATCCTCGACCGCCCAAGTGGTTGGGCATTATTCCTTACCCCCGTCCCATCCCTAAATCCTTATCCTGACCCCCTTCCCAGTGCTATATAGTCATAATGGCTTGGTACTTTCCCCTGATAGTTCCCTTCCCTTCCCTAGTTGGTACAGATTGCGTGCTCTCGAGGTGGTCAGGGACGCAGGTTCGATCCCATTATACTGCCACAATATTATATTCATCTAATAGTAATATTGTCATAGTGTATTTTCATTATGTTGTTGCTTTATCCAAAATACGAACAATAAAAGAGAAAGAAGGAAGGAAGGAAAGAAGGAAGGAAGGAAGGAAGGAAGGAAGGAAGGAAGGAAGGAAGGAAGGAAGGAAGGAAGGAAGGAAGGAAGGAAGGAAGGAAGGAATGAGGAAGGAAGGAAGGAAGGAAGGACGGAAGGAAGGAAGGAAGGAAGGAAGGAAGGAAGGAAGGAAGGAAGGAAGGAAGGAAGGAAGGAAGGAAGGAAGGAAGGAAGGAAGGAAGGAAGGAAGGAATGAGGAAGGAAGGAAGGAAGGAAGGAAGGAAGGAAGGAAGGAAGGAAGGAAGGAAGGAAGGAAGGAAGGAAGGAAGGAAGGAAGGAAGGAAGGAAGGACGGAAGGAGGAAGGAAGGAAGGAAGGAAGGAAGGAAGGAAGGAAGGAAGGAAGGAAGGAAGGAAGGAAGGAAGGAGGAAGGACGGAAGGAAGGAAGGAAGGGTGGAAAGAAGGAAGGAAAGGGGAGGAGGGGGAGCAGCAAGGAGGAGAAGAAGGGGGAGCAACAGCACAAGGCAGAGGAAGAGAAGCAGTAAAAGTAGCAGTTGCAGCAGCAACAACCACAGCTCCCCCTAGCAACACAGACAATATCAACAGTACAACTCAACAACAGCAGCAACAGTAACAACAACAACAAAACAGTCTACCAGAGCAGCATCAGCAGCATTAATAACAACAGTATTATTAGGAACAGCAGCAGTGTTAACACACGCAACACAACAGCCGCAATAAGAACAGCAGCGAGTGTCGCAGCAGCAGCAGATGCAACAGCAATAGGAATCAGTCACAATAACAGCAGCATCAGCGACAACAGAAGCAGCAAGAGCTATGCTATGAGCACTCCCGTGACCCCGTGACTCCTTTGGCCGCCGCCTCTCCTGAAGGGCTCACTGAGGCACTGTGGCTCACTGTAGCTCACTGTAACTCACTGTGGCCGAGTGGCAGGAAAGTTTGGTCCCTTATATGGTCACTCCTGCCGGCCGGCGGTCGGTATAGTTTGATATATGCCTGGCGTCTGTATTCATGGGGGGTTGAGCTTCAGCTCCTGAATCCCACCTCGTAGTTCGGGATCCCCCTTTGTAGTCTATCGTATATACAGTGGAGTCCGTCTATGGGATTCCGATGTGTGTCTCTCGGGTACTTAGTTTTTCTTCCTGTGTCCCCCACGTTCGCATCCCTCACGTGGTTTGTGATATTTCCCTGTTCTCCTTTCTATTCATGCGAGGTTTAGCTTCTTTAGCCTATACGGGGTTTAGTGCGTCTAGGGATTTCCCTTGTAACTCATGTCCTTCCTATCTGGGACTGGTCTGGAGGCATGCCTATGGATTTTCTCATGCTTCGCATTGTGTTTGATGAGATATTATCTTCATGTTGCTGCTGTTTGTTACAGAAATGGCCGGAATAAAACCTAGTTCCAATTTCTAAAAGGAAGTTTTACCATAGCTTGCAGTTGCTGATGTTGAAATCTAGCATCCACTTAGAGCGTTTTCGCAGTATTTGCATGTCTTCTTAGACCATCTGGCAGTCCTCCTCCTCATTTATACTCGGAATTTTTGTGCTCTCTGCAAGCACTAATAAGAAGTCTGACCCGTCACGGAGATATCATTGACATTTTAAATTAAAATTCAGATGGGTTCTATTATTAACTCCTTTGGGGAACCCCCCATTGGTGTCGTCGCCCGACTCCACACCAAGCGACTGGTCGTTGAGACGTAAGTCTTGATCAGACTATATTATCAGACCTTGAGAATGCACTCAGGAAAGTGCGAAAGATTTGGGCGTATTTCAAGTCTTGATATAAATGATTTAAATACATGTGTGTGCACACAGAAATCACAATAGCGTGATGCATCAAATTAACAAATCCACAAAGGCCGGGATGAGGGTTCGAACTTACGCCGAACAAATACTTGTGGATTTGTTCACATGTGTGTAGTTATTCTTTATCTTATGTTGTTAAGTCTTTTAGAAGACCTTTCCGTAAACTACTTTTATTGTTATGTTTACTGGTGTTGTTATTGCGCAAAAAGAAATCACATTAACGTGATGTGACAGTGAGAAAATCAGTGCTTGGGAGTACCAAGTGTGCGGGGTTCGAATCCCCATCGTGGCTCTTACTGAATTTACTCACAGTTCTTATTACTACTGTTGTCATCTTTACTACAACTGTTATTATGAATATTCCGCAGTATTTGACCAATATACAGTATTGTATATCACAACTCTAATGGTTCAAAGCTAAGTGTTTCGAAATTTGTCTAAACACGTAAGTCTGACTGACACTGTTGTACACCTGTCCAGTCCAGCCAGACTTCAAACCAGTCACCTGTTTGCATAGCACTTTTTGCAACTACATAGACGTAATAGACAACTGGATAGTAGAATTTGGTTCCATTGACGTTATAGAGTCTGACAAAAATAAAGCTAAAAATCAAACTTAAGATATTTCTAGTCCTAATATAGCAGCCATATGTATTATATTAGGCCTCATATAGCGTATACTAGGCCATGGAAGAGTAGGTTAAGTTTCCTTTGCAACATCAGTACAAAAACCTTTCCCAGTTGGTCATAACTCAATAGTACCGATTTTTGCTTTCTAGTCGCCTTTTTATTTCAGTATATGTACTATGGTCCTGATCGTTACTATAAGTACGACCTAAACAGGAAGCTGCATGGCCTGCTGTGTTGCAACGATTTGTATAAGTTTTCAAGTAAATTAAGCGCTATAATCTAATCTATTACGGATATAAAGCATTCTAATCCAGACTAATCTGTAGACTGCGCACTAACCTGGTCGATTCCAATGCTGCTGCTGTACTTTCCCTGTCTCTCCAACCATTGTCTTATGCAAGGCAAGGTTGCGAGTCCTTCCGACACTTCAGAAATATTCAATCTGCCGAGAGTATCTCTCTTGCCGTCTTGGCATATCTTGCCTTAATATATACCTCTGTCGGGATTGTGAGGCAGGAATTGCTGTTCCTAGCCCTTGCTCGCCTTTTTTCCTTTAAGTTCTTCTTTCTCCGCAATGCAAAGTTATTTTCTTACTAGTTGTGTCATTATCTATCATGGTATGCGTGCAAGGGCACATATATTTATCATGGTATGCATGCAAGGGCACATATATTTATCATGGTATGCGTGCAAGGGCACATATATTTATCATGGTATGCGTGCAAGGGCACATATATTTATCATGGTATGCGTGCAAGGGCACATATATTTATCATGGTATGCGTGCAAGGGCACATATATTTATCATGGTATGCGTGCAAGGGCACATATATTTATCATGGTATGCGTGCAAGGGCACATATATATCATGGTATGCGTGCAAGGGCACATATATATCATGGTATGCGTGCAAGGGCACATATATATCATGGTATGCGTGCAAGGGCACATATATATCATGGTATGCGTGCAAGGGACATTGGCCTTCAGTTTAAAACCCTCCAGACTGTCTCTTTGTTTGTGAATTGACACCACTGACTGTATTCCAGCTGTTTGGCTCTTCCTCTATTTCCGGCGACTTGGTGTATATCTTTGTAGGTGAACAGTAGAGCGACTTGAGTTTACTCTCATTATTCTAATTGGAGGCATTTTGTGCCTCCAACGCATATAGACGCATATAGGGAAGTACTGGTTTGAAAATAGGGTGGGAGTTGGTTAGCATTAAGACAAATGGTTTATCTGATGTCAAGAATAGACTGGATAGATATGTGGGAGAGGTGAAGATGTATTGTTGATGATGAGGCTCTATATATCTCACCCATATATCTAGTACGCTCCCATATTCTTATGTTTTTATGTGCATCAGAATGCGTTATTCTGCCAGTGGAATGCTGGTTCCACTGGCATTCGGTATGCAATTATAACAAGTGTTTCCTGACTCTCTTTCTCTCTAGAAATCTCAGTGTCCTCAAATGGGACTTGGTTCGATAACCTTACCATTCAGATCAGACAGTTTTCCTTGTTCTATTGTGAAGTGCTCTTGGGCTCGTTTGTTGAGTTCCTCACTCTCTGCAACATTGTTCTCTGTGGTGTGTGTCCCGCCCATCCTCTTTTTTTCATGATATGATTCTTGATTGGTGTTTTTGCTCATCAGTAGAGCAATAAAATGGGTTTTAATCTGACATGTAGTCTTCAAAGCGCCTTCAAAACGCTTCTCTCCATTCTCTGAGATACTTGCTCCATGCCCTCTTGCATCTCCTTTGATGTAAATACTTGAGGTGTTCTATAATTGTTCATCGTGTTTGTATTTTGTGTTTTTTATAGTTTTGTGTTTGGACAGAAATCAATTTATTGATTGCTTGCAAGCATTTCCGGATGAGGAAGCTCATTCTTATTCTTGGAGTCTTCATGTTGCGTTACATGTCGGTGATAAATGATTTTATTCACGAACAGTTAAACCTTTTGTAGACCTCGGTGTGTGGTCCCTCTCCTTACTAATTTGCTCCTATCTCCTCACCTCTATGGCCAGTTAACGTTGTTTACTTCTAAGGGGACTTCTATTCCCTTTGGATAGAAGTCCCCTTGGAGGAGAAGAAGGGGACGAGGTGGATTTCTATCTAACATACTCAGAGAGAATAATTGGTCTAGTCACACCATTTCTTGAATTCCTCCCACTCGTTACTTTTTCTTTGTGGGTCTGTTCACGTGTTGGTTTGGAAAGTAGTTCATGAACTACTTTCATTTCGTATATTTGTCGAAACGTTTATAATGTCATACTGGTCAGTTGTCGAGATGTTTATAATGTCATACTGGTCAGTTGTCGAGACGTTTATAATGTCATACTGGTCAGTTGTCGAGATGTTTATAATGTCATACTGGTCAGTTGTCGAGACGTTTATAATGTCATACTGGTCAGTTGTCGAGATGTTTATAATGTCATACTGGTCAGTTGTCGAGTTGTTTATAATGTCATACTGGTCAGTTGTCGAGATGTTTATAATGTCATACTGGTCAGTTGTCGAGATGTTTATAATGTCATACTGGTCAGTTGTCGAGTTGTTTATAATGTCATACTGGTCAGTTGTCGAGATGTTTATAATGTCATACTGGTCAGTTGTCGAGTTGTTTATAATGTCATACTGGTCAGTTGTCGAGATGTTTATAATGTCATACTGGTCAGTTGTCGAGACGTTTATAATGTCATACTGCTCAGTTGTCGAGACGTTTATAATGTCATACTGGTCAGTTGTCGAGACGTTTATAATGTCATACTGGTCAGTTGTCGAGATGTTTATAATGTCATACTGGTCAGTTGTCGAGACGTTTCACACGACACCTGACAGATTTAAAAACGAAGCACCTCTTCACAACGCTGCCTCCGAGGTATATAATTGACACATGTCGGAGGGACCGCTGAGATCGACGCCAGAGTTGGTCACAATGACAGACATAGAAATATTCACACGAGAAAACAAACTAAGACAGCAATAATAATCATAAAGGATTAAACTTATTCCCTAATTTATTCAACTAAAAAAAACATCAATAAGGGAAGCAGACGAATTAGCATCCTTCGAAATCCCGCTGGCCTATATTGACCTCTCCCACCCCCCCCCCCCCTTTGTCCAGTGAACATTGCTAACCTCTTCTCCAGTCAGATGACCTATGTTGACCTTTCGTCTTACAGCCCCCAGCGCCAACACACGCCTGGGCGGAACACATGAGGTCAAAGACCTCATCTCGGTGGTGAGGCGGGAAGGGAGGAGGAGAGACGTGTTGAATTAGCAAACACGGAAGCAGAGTGTGTCACACACGATGGCACTCCGCCCCGGGTCAGGGCCAAGGTGCCAGGCTGGTCACTCACCATGGGGGGGGGGGCCATGGCGGCCCTGCAGGTGCCACTCATTCAACTTCCTCAGGGTTACTGAAGGACATTTTTACATGTCAGTGGTCAGTGTGAAAGGTCATTCGCTAGTGCGAATTGTGGATTTTAAATTAAAATTTTGCCCCGAGGGGCGAGTTTATTGGGCAGCGGCACTCATCCTGTGAGTGGACACACCGCCATAGCAGCATGTACAACACTCCCCAATAGGAAGAAAACCCGCTGGGTTGTTCATCCCGTAGTATTGTGCATGTGTGCGTGACCAGTGGTGCGTACCTGGTGTGTGGGGTGTCTGGTGTGTGTGGTGTCTGGTGTGTGTGGGGGTGTCTGGTGTGTATAATGTCGTGTGTGTGTGTGTGAGGTGTCTGGCGTGTGAGGTGTCTGGTGTGTGTGGGGTGTCTGGTGTGTGTGTGGTGTCTGGTGTATGTGTGTGGTGTCTGGTGTGTGTGGGGTGTCTGGTGTGTGTGGGGTGTCTGGTGTGTGTGGGGTGTCTGGTGTGTGGGGTGTCTGGTGTGTGGGGGTGTCTGGTGTGTGGGGGGGGTGTCTGGTGTGTGTGGGGTGTCTGGCGTGTGTGGTGTCTGGTGTGTGTGGGGGTGTCTGGTGTGTGTGGGGTGTCTGGTGTGTGTGTGTGGTGTCTGGTGTGTGTGGGGTGTCTGGTGTGTGGGGTGTCTGGTGTGTGTGGTGTCTGGTGTGTGGGGGGTGTCTGGTGTGTGGGGGGGTGTCTGGTGTGTGTGGGGTGTCTGGTGTGTGTGGTGTCTGGTGTGTGGGGGTGTCTGGTGTGTGGGGGGGTGTCTGGCGTGTGTGGTGTCTGGTGTGTGTGTGGTGTCTGGTGTGTGTGGGGTGTCTGGTGTGTGGGGGGGTGTCTGGTGTGTGTGTAGTGTCTGGTGTGTGTGGGGGTGTGTGGTGTGTGTGTGGTGTCTGGTGTGTGTGTTTGGTGTCTGGTGTGTGGGGGTGTCTGGTGTGTGGGGGGGGGGTGTCTGGTGTG
Source organism: Procambarus clarkii (assembly GCF_040958095.1). NCBI lineage: Eukaryota > Metazoa > Arthropoda > Malacostraca > Decapoda > Cambaridae > Procambarus > Procambarus clarkii. Next base: position 35,751,221 of record NC_091171.1, read on the forward strand.
TGTGGGGTGTCTGGTGTGTGTGGGGTGTCTGGTGTGTGTGTAGTGTCTGGTGTGTGTGGGGGTGTGTGGGGTGTCTGGTGTGTGTGTTTGGTGTCTGGTGTGTGTGGGGGTGTGTGGGGTGTCTGGTGTGTGTGTTTGGTGTCTGGTGTGTGTGGGGGTGTCTGGTGTGTAGGGCGTCTGGTGTTTGTGGTGTCTGGTGTGTGTGTGTGGGGTGTCTGGTGTGTGTGGGGTGTCTGGTGTGTGTGGGGTGTCTGGTGTGTGTGGGGGTGTCTAGTGTGTGTGTGGGGGGGGGTGTCTGGTGTGTGTGGGGGTGTCTGGTGTGTCTGGTGTGTGGGGGTGTCTGGTGTGTGGGGGGTGTCTGGTGTGTGTGTGGGGGGGGTGTCTGGTGTGTGTGTGGGGGGTGTCTGGTGTGTGTTAGGGGTGTCTGGTGTGTCTGGTGTGTCTGGTGTGTGTTGAGATACCTATTGCGTAGAAGTAAGCCTACCTAGTGTGTAGAATAGGCCTACCTGTTGAGTATGCATTAGGACATAGACGATAAAAAAAAAGGTCGTCTGGGATGGGTTGGTTTGGGTGGTGAGTAACGGGTGGAAAATGAGTGAAGAAATGGTGGAAGGTGAATGAGCAATGGCAAGAAGGTGAGTGAATAATGAGTGGAAGATGAGTGAGCTGGGCCACACTGCCACACACTATCAACAAACCGGACCACCAGGCCATCACCGCCGCCTATATTCTCTCCCTTACACAGAGAGACAAGCGGGTGGAACTCGACCCCTTCGACAATAACCTGACGACCTTAAAAGCCTCTTATCAGGCGCCGTCAGTCCTGCAGGAGGTGCCTCAGCCAGCTCCTGCAAGTCCTTTCTCCTCACACACACACACACACACACACACACACACACACACACACACACACACACACACACACACACACACACACACACACACACACACACACACACACACACACCTCTCTTTCCTCCTCGCCTTTATCGCCAAGATCAACACAGAGCACAACCCACAAACTGAGAGCGATCTCGGTGCTTACAACGTGATCGTCGGGGATCGAAGCCTTGGTCAACATGACTGGCGACAATGTCCCCGCCCTCGGGGGTTCGTTGGGGGAGGTGGGGATTGGGGGAAGGGGGGGGATGTGGGGTTAGACTCTATTCGGGTCTAAAAATCTGTATTGGCGTGAGCATTATGACATCATACTCTCGTCTCGCACGGCATATGTATATATTCCAACACAAATATGGTATCTCAAATTTTCGTTAGGTTAGGATGGGTTAAGTTACGCTAGGATAGTTTAAGTTAGGCTAGGATAGCTTATGTTAGACTAGGATAGCTTAAGTTAGGCTAGGATAAGTTAAGTTAGGCTAGGAAAGCTTAAATTAGGCTAGGATAGCTTAAGTTAAGCTAGAATAACTTAAGTTAAGCTAGAATAGCTTAAGTTAGGCTAGGATAGCTTAAGTTAGGCTAGGATAGCTTAAGTTAGGCTAGGATAGCTTAGGTTAGGCTAGGATAACTTAAGTTGGGCTAGGATCACTTAAGTAAGGCTAGAGTAACTTAGGTTAGGCTAGGGTAACTTAAGTAAGTCTAGGATAGCTTAAGTTAAGCTAGGATAGCTTTAGTTAGCTTTCCTTATATAGAGTATCAATGACGTAGAGGCGGGCATACTTCACCTCGAGCGAACAATGTCCAGGAAATGTAAATACTGTCTATCCCCCACTATGTAAACAGCGTCTGCAGGACGGGAAGCAGAGTCGCCTGTCGGGCCGCCTGTCTCGCCTCCGCGGTATCATAGGTCAGCAATAATGTAAACACTGCTCAATTAACAGGCTGTGGCACCCACCCACCTCAACTCCCCCTTCAACTAGTCTATTAACCCTGAGGCGCCCTGGGGTCGGCTGGCTGGCTGCCTGCCTGGCTGCCTGGTTGACCCTCCCCCGGACCGTGATAACGGAACCATTCAACTCTCTATACAGAGCTGACGGAACCTGCGTCAACTCTCTCTCTATAGAGTGGTTCACGCACGCCATTGTCCACGCTCCCTCCCTCCTGACGGCCAGGGGGAGGCTCTTAATAACACAAGACCTAAACAAACAGACGACCTGTCGTTCGGGGGGTATAATGCTTCGTTCATGGGATATAATGTTTCGTTTAGGGGGATATAATGCTTCGTTCGGGGGATATAATGCTTCGTTTAGGGGGATATAATGTTTCGTTCAGGGGATATACAGGTTCGTTCAGGAGATATAATGATTCGTTCAGGAGATATAATGCTTCGTTCAGGGGGATATAATGCTTCATTCAGGGGGATATAATGTTTCGTTTAGGGGGATATAATGGTTCGTTTAGGGGGATATAATGGTTCGTTCGGGGGATATAATGGTTCGTTCGGGGGATATAATGGTTCGTTCGGGGGGATATAATGCTTCGTTGAGGGGGATATAATGCTTCGTTCAGGAGATATAATGCTTCGTTCAGGAGATATAATGCTTCGTTCGGGAGATATAATGCTTCGTTCGGGGGGTATAATGCTTCGTTCAGGGGATATAATGTTTCGTTCAGGGGGATATAATGTTTCGTTCGGGGGATATAATGATTCGTTCGGGGGATATAATTCTTTGATCCACTATGTTCCACTGTGTCACGCTATGTTCCCTTATGATCCACTCTGTTCCACTGTGTTCCCCTCGTGTTGAACTATATTCCCTAGTGTGGCAATATGTTTCCCTGTGTGTTCCACTGTCGTTCCTTATGCTTCATTATGTATCCAAGTGTTCCACTATGTTTCCTTGTGTTACTCTATGTTCCCTTGTGTTGTACTATGTTCCTTTTCTTTCACTGTGTTCCCTTGTGTTGCATGATGTTCCAATGTGTTCCCTTGTGTTGCATGATGTTCCACTGTGTTCCCTTGTATTGCATGATGTTCCACTGTGTTCCCTTGTGTTGCATGATGTTCCAATGTGTTCCCTTGTGTTGCATGATGTTCCACTGTGTTCCCTTGTGTTGCATGATGTTCCACTGTGTTCCCTTGTGTTGCATGATGTTCCAATGTGTTCCCTTATATTGCATGATGTTCCAATGTGTTCCCTTGTATAGCATGATGTTCCACTGTGTTCCCTTGTGTTGCATGATGTTCCACTGTGTTCCCTTGTGTTGCATGATGTTCCACTGTGTTCCCTTGTGTTGCATGATGTTCCACTGTGTTCCCTTGTGTTGCATGATGTTCCAATGTGTTCCCTTGTGTTGCATGATGTTCCACTGTGTTCCCTTGTGTTGCATGATGTTCCACTGTGTTCCCTTGTGTTGCATGATGTTCCACTGTGTTCCCTTGTATAGCATGATGTTCCACTGTGTTCCCTTGTATTGAATGATGTTCCACTGTGTTCCCTTATATTGCATGATGTTCCACTGTGTTCCCTTGTATTGCATGATGTTCTACTGTGTTCCCTTGTGTTGCATGATGTTCCAATGTGTTCCCTTATATTGCATGATGTTCCAATGTGTTCCCTTGTATAGCATGATGTTCCACTGTGTTCCCTTGTATTGAATGATGTTCCACTGTGTTCCCTTGTATAGCATGATGTTCCACTGTGTTCCCTTGTATTGAATGATGTTCCACTGTGTTCCCTTGTGTTGCATGATGTTACACTGTGTTCCCTTATATTGCATGATGTTCCACTGTGTTCCCTTGTATTGAATGATGTTCCACTGTGTTCCCTTGTATAGCATGATGTTCCACTGTGTTCCCTTGTATAGCATGATGTTCTACTGTGTTCCCTTGTATAGCATGATGTTCCACTGTGTTCCCTTGCATTGCATGATGTTCCACTGTGTTCCCTTGTATTGAATGATGTTCCACTGTGTTCCCTTGTATAGCATGATGTTCTACTGTGTTCCCTTGTATAGCATGATGTTCCACTGTGTTCCCTTGCATTGCATGATGTTCCACTGTGTTCCCTTGTATTGAATGATGTTCCACTGTGTTCCCTTGTATAGCATGATGTTCTACTGTGTTCCCTTGCATTGCATGATGCTCCACTGTGTTATATTGTGTCTCTTGCAGAAGCGAGAAGAGGTCCACAAGAGACATGCAAGGAGAAGGGTTCCTGAGCTGAAGGGACTGAGCTACGAGGAAAGACTGAGAGAAATAGGGCACATTGCTGTCAGGAATATGGTCAAGGTGTCAATAAGTGGTTCACATTAGACCTAGAGTCGTCGTAGCTAATTCGATTCATATTTTTAAATGTAAATATGGAAAAAAACGATAAATAATGAGTTATTGCATTAATGTGAGATCGTTCTGGATTCCGGAACAGGAGTCTAGCTCGACCCTGCAAGCACATATAGGTGAGTATACACACACATACACAAACACACACACAAATGAGCCACAGGGACGTTAGAAAGAACTTTTTCAGTGTCAGAGTAGTTAATAAGTGGAATTCATTAGGAAATGATGTAGTGGAGGCTGACTCCATACACAGTTTCAAGTGTAGATATTATAGAGTCCAGTAGGCTCAGGAACCTGTACACCAGTTGATTGACAGTTGAGAGGCGGGCCCAAAGAGCCAGAGTTCAACCCCCGCAAGCACAACTAGGAGAGTACACACACACCAACAACAATACCATACAGGAGCACCGCTCCAAGGAGAGGTATCGCCTTACCAAGCAACAAGCGGGTAACCTCCAGGGCGACCCCAGCGCCCCTCCCTGTATAAACACCCCCCCCCCCCCAACACCCCCCAAGATCTTAACCATCCACTAAGACAACAACGACCCCACTGCCACAGGCTCAAGATGATAACGTCCGTGAAAGCAATTAAGTGAAGCGGTTTCAGAGTGAAGCTGAACATGTATATGGGATGAGCAACTTACATAAACAAAAATAAGCAAAAATAAACAATAAGCAACAAGCAGGAGATTCACATTAAAAGGGAATGAGCTCATTTGAGACTATTTACGTTGCTGCAGACAATAGGGGTCTGTTTCGAGCACGACTCATCAAGCACTTACGTTAACCGCCTTACGAAACCTGTGCATCTTTCCCCTTGATCGTGGCGGCTTTGTTTACATTTATTAAAGAGTTGACGAGCTTGGAAACTACACATTCTGAGCTTATTATCATCATAAACAACCTCTTATAGTGCTTCGGAGCTCATCAATTGTTTACATTAATGTAAACAATTCCGCCAAGTTTGAGGAAAGATGTTCAGGTTTCGTAAGTAAATGTTCGGTGAGTCCTGGTTCGGGGTTCATACATCATGCTGTATAGGCTCAGGCAGGCGTGTCAAACATGTGGCCCCCTTGCAAGCACACGTGGGGCCTTTTGCAAGCACACCTGCTGCCCTTTGCAAGCACATCTGCGGCCCTTTGCAAGCACACCTGCTGCCCTTTGCAAGCACATCTGCGGCCTTTTGCAAGCACACCTGCTGCCCTTTGCAAGCACATCTGCGGCCCTTTGCAAGCACACCTGCTGCCCTTTGCAAGCACATCTGCGGCCCTTTGCAAGCACACCTGCTGCCCTTTGCAAGCACATCTGCGGCCCTTTGCAAGCACACCTGCTGCCCTTTGCAAGCACATCTGCGGCCCTTTGCAAGCACATCTGCGGCCCTTTGCAAGCACATCTGCGGCCCTTTGCAAGCACACCTGCGTCCCGCATAAAGGATGTGTGAACAGTTATGTTCCTTCATGAAATCATCCAAAACGTCTCAGCCGAGAACAAGGCTGACAGATCAACACTTGTCATGGCTGATCAATGGGCCAACTACACAGACATTTCAGCCACAGTTAAAATTGTCATTAAAAGAGGAGTCAAGCCTCTGGACAAAACATTAAAAAGTATTAAATAGTCGTAAATAAATGTTAATTTTGAACTGTTGTAATTTGTGTACAATGTATTTTTTGGTGTTGCATAAAAGTCTATGTTGCCTTTTAAAATTTCGTTTTTTTTTTAATTTTGTTAAACTTTTTTATTTTGTTTAACTTTAAACTGCTAAACTACTTCATTACTTTGCATTCATGAATGTGGTTAGACGGTAAACCATTTGTGTATACATTGTATGTTTGTAATACAAATATTCTTCAATATTGTTTATTAAATGATTTAAATTAGTTGAGGTGTGTGGCCCTCACGACAACATAAATATGGCCCATATGGCCCTCGGGGGTCCTCAGCTGGCCAGGCCTGCTGTAGAGACCTTCAGGCAACAATTCCAATGCTGTATTCGTCTGGTTGTACTCACCAAGTTATGCTTCTAGGAGTTGAGCTCCGGCTCTTTGGTCCCGGCTCTCAACTGTCAATCAACTGGTGTACAGATTCCTGAGTCTACTGGGCTCTATCATATCTACATTTAAAACTGTATAGAATCAGCCTCCACCACATCTCTGCCTAATGCGTTCCACCTGTTAACTACTCTGACACTGAAAAAGTTATTTCTAACGTCCCTGTGGCTCTGTGGCTCATTTGAGTACTCAATCTCCACCTGTGTTCCCTTGTGCGTGTACCACTCGTGTTAAATTGTTTGTCTTTGTCCACCCTGTTAATTTCCCTGAGAATTTTGTAGGTGGTTATCATATCTCCCCTAATCTTTTTTTTTTCTAGGTACACGAGACTTAGTTCCCGTAAAGGCATCCGGGCGCCAACTCCATGCTGAAGATATCTTGCTGTCATCTTCAGCACAAAGAACAATCAGACAGGGATCAGAGCCCCCTCACCACCCCCCCCCCACATACCCCCCTGCCCGGCCCCTTCAAGTATCCAGTGGCGGTAATTGTGTCCTGACAGTAGAGGACAGTGTTGAGTGTGGAGAGTGGTGGCGGCGGCACTCAAGTGCTCTCTCATATTGTGTGGTGAGTGACGAGTACTGAGTGAGTATACTCATTTAGTTGTGCTTGCAGGGGCAGAGCTCTGACTCTTTGGTCCCGCCTCTCAACTGTCAATTAACTGGTGTACAGATTCCTGAGCTTCTCGAGCTCTATCATATCTACATTTTAAACTGTGTATGGAGTCAGCCTCCACCACAACGCTTCCTAGTGCATTCCATTTACTAAATATTCTGACATTGAAAATGTTCTTTCTAATGTCTCACTTGGGTACTCAGCTTCCTCCTGTGTCCCATTGTGCGTGTACCACGTGTTAAATAATCCATCCTTGTCTACCCTGTCAATTCCACTGAGAATTTTGTATGTAGTGATCATGTTACCCCGAGCTCTTCTGTTTTCCAGTATCGTGAGGTGCATTTCACGCAGTATTTACTCGTAACTCTTGCCTCTCATTTCTGGGACTAACCTAGTGACATACCTCTAAACTTTTTTCAGTTTCGTCTTGGGCTTGAGAAGCTACGGGCTCCATGCTGGGGCTGCATACTCCAGGATTGGTTTTACATATATTGTATACAAGGTTCTGAATGATTCCTTACACAGGTTCCTGAAGGCTGTTCTAATGTTAGCCAGCCTCGCATATGCCGCTGATATTATTTTGATGTGGGTTTCAGGAGACAGGTTTGGCGTGATATCTACTCTTAGATTATTCTCTCTGTCTGTTTCGTGAAGGACTTCATCTCCCATCCTGTATTCTGTGTCTGGTCTTCTATTTCCTCCACCTAGTTTCATTACCTAACATTTACTCGGGTTGAACTTTAGTAGCCATTTGTTGGACCGTTCCTTCAGCTTGTCTTGTAACCTCATACTATCTTCCGCTGTCTTAATCTTCCTCGTAATTTTTGCATCATCAGCAAACATTGAGAGAAACGAGTCTATTCAGACTGGGTTACAGTTACATTTATCAAAAACAGTATAGGTCCAAGGACTGATCCCCGTGGGACTCCACTGGTGACGCCTCGCCACTCCGAGACCTCACCCCTTACAGTGACTCGCTGTCTTGTGTTGCTTAGGTACTGCTTTGTCCGGTGGAGCATCTTTCCTTTCACTCCTGCCTGCATCTCCAGCTTTTGCACTAGTCTCTTGTGTGGTACTGTGTCAAAGGCTTTCTGGCAATCCAAAAATATGCAGTGTGCCCACCCCTCTCTTTCTTACCTGATTTTTGTTGCCTAATCGTAGAATTCAATTAATCCTGTGAGGCATTATTTGCCATCCCTGAACCCATGCTGATGTTGTGTTACAAAGTTCTTTCGCTCCAGATGTTCCACTAGCTTTTTTTGCACAATCTTCTCGGTCATCTTGCATGGTATGCAGGTTCGGGACACTGGCCTGTAGTTCAGTGCCTCCTGCCTATCCCACTTCTTGAATATCGGGACTACATTAGCCGTCTTCAAAATTTTTGGCATGCAGTAGCATGCACAGAGCTTCTGCTCCTTCCTTCAGTATCCAAGGTGAGATTCCTTCCGGGCCTATAGCTTTTGTCACATCCAACACAAGCAGATGCTTCCTCACCTCCCCACTGGTAATCACAAACTCATCTAGTGGAGTTTGGTTAAATATTCCCTCTCCTATCTCTGGGACTTACCGTTCCTCTACTGTGAAGACCTCCTGGAATTTCTTATTGAGTTCCTCGCACACACTCCTGTCGTTTGTAGTGAATTTGTCTACCCTTATCTTGAGGTTATCTTGAGATGATTTCAGGGCTGTTAAGTGTCCCCGCGGCCCGGTCCACGACCAGGCCTCCACTACCAGGAAGCAACCCGTGACAACTGACTAACTCCCAGGTACCTATTTACTGCTAGGCAACATGAGCATCAGGGTGAAAGAAACTCTGCCCATTGTTTCTCGCCGGCGCTCGGGATCGAATCCGGGACCACAGGATCACGCGTCCAGTGTTCTGTCCGCTCAGCAACTACTATGACACTGAAAAAGTTTTTTTTAATGTCTAGGCTCATTTGGATACTAAGTTTCCACCTGTGTCCCCTTGTTCGCGTAGCACCTGTGATAAATAGTTTATCTCTTAATACCCTTATCCTCAGTTTTATTACCTGTTCCTTCACTGTTATTTTTCTCCTGATGTGACTGTGCAGCAATTTGGGTTGAGTTTTTGCCTAGCTTGTTAGGTCATTTTCATATTGTCTTTCTGCCTCTCTTCTCACCCTGAGGTATTCATTCCTGGCACTCTGGTATCTTTTTCTGCTCACTAGGGTCCTGTCATTTCTATAGTTTGTGTGGCCACGTCTGTGGTAGAAAATAATAAAAAAGAAAAAAAAATCTATAGTTTCTCCAGGCCCTTATACTTAGTTACTTTGCTAGCTGACATTGAGTAAACCTTGGGTTTGTCGTCTGCATTTATTTTTTGTTGTGTGTGTGTGTGTGTATTCACCTAGTTCTTTCACTTAGTTGTATTCACTTAGTTGTGCTTGCGGGGGTTGAACTCTGGCTTTTCCGACCCGCCTCTCAATTGTAAATTAGCTCGTGTACAGATTCCTGAATCAATTGGTCTCTATTATGTCTACATCTGAAACTGTGTATGGAGTCAGCCTCCACCACATCACTGCCTAATGCATTCCATCTGTTAATTTAACTACTATGACACTGAAAATGTTTTTTCTAATGTCTATATGGCTCATTTGGATCCTAAATTTCCACCTGTGTCCCCTTGTTCGTGTAGCACCCATGATAAATAGTTTATCTCTATCCACCCTGTCAATTCCTTGGAGAATTTTGTAGGTAGTGATCATGTCTCCCCTAATTCTCCCCTATCAATCCCCAGATCTTTCTCGCTTCCTGATTTCTGTGTGTGCGTACGTGTGTACGAGGGCGTAAACATATGTGTGTAACCGAGACATGTATACAACCAATAAAAAGCGGTCAGGAGAGAGCTTACCAACAGTGAACAAAGCCGGGGTCCAAGCGCTAACCCCTCACACTCTCCCGACGGCAGCAACAGGTACGACCCCCCCTCCCCCCACACTAGCGCCATGACGGAGGCCGTGGTCATGCGGTACACCACCAGGGATTACATCATGGGCGCCTCAACACCCGATACCTGTACCTCACTGATGCCAAAAATACCGTATGACAGTCACTCAGATGGAGTAGTGGCGCGGCTCGGGCCCCAGGGCCGTGGGGGCCCGTCGTCTGTACTCGCCTTAGTTATGCTTGCGGGGGTTGAGCTCGGCACGGGCCCCAGGGTCGTGGGGGCCCGTCGTCTGTACTCGCCTAGTTATGCTTGCGGGGGTTGAGCTCTGGTTCTTGGAGTGCGCCTCTCAACTGTCAATCAACAGGTGTACAGATTCCTGAGCCTACTGGGCTCTATCATGTCTACATTTGAATCTGTGTATGGAGTCAGCCTCCACCACATCACTGCCTAATGCATTCCATCTGTTAACTACTCTGACACTGAAAAAGTTCTTTCTAACGTCACTGTGAGTCATTTGGGTACTCAGTTTCCATCTGTGTCCCCTTGTTCGAGTACCACCCGTGTTGAACTAGTTTATCCTTATCTACCCTGTCGATTCCTCTTAGAATTTTGTAGATAGAGATCATGTCTTCCCGAGCTCTCCTATCTTGTGTATGTGTGTGTGTGTGTGCGCGCGCGCGTGATTATGTTAGAGATAAATATATGTAGTAGATATAATGAAGGAAAAATTAATTGGTTAGAAAGGCGGGGTACAAGAGCTAATAGCTCAGTTCTGCAGACACAAGTTTTAAATATTAGATATACACACACACACACATACATACACACACATACATACACACACATACATACACACACACACATACACACACACACACACATACATACACACACACACACACACACACACACACATACATACACACACACACATACATACACACACACATACATACACACACACACATACATACACACACACACATACATACACACACACACATACATACACACACACACATACATACACACACACACATACACACACACACATACATACACACACACACGTACACCCGACAAGTAGGATATATTAGATACTCTTTGGACATGAGCCAAATTGGAGGTAATGGTCAGAGCAGATAGAGAGAGAGAGAGAGAGAGAGAGAGAGAGAGAGAGAGAGAGAGAGAGAGAGAGAGAGAGAGAGAGAGAGAGAGAGAGAGAGAGAGAGAGAGAGAGAGAGAGAGAGAGAGAGAGAGAGAGAGAGAGAGAGAGAGGAGAGAGAGAGAGAGAGGAGTTGAAGGGGGGAGGTAGGTCTTGGTGCCGTAGGGATAACACACACTCGTCCTCTTGCGCCTCGCGAGCGATTTGGTCTGAGTTCGAGTCCTGGCTGGGCAGAACTGGCTGAGTACCATTCCTTATACTATTTCGCCCTGTTCACCCAGCAGGACTAGAGTGCTTGGCTGCTTACCGATTGTCGGGTTGTGTTCCAGGGAAAACTAGTAAGGTTTGGCTTAGCATGATATATGGGGGAAGGAAAGCCATCAGCCTGCTAACATGAGTCAGTAGTCACCTACTTCTGCACACACACCTGTGTAAAAGAATATACAGGGCCAGAGACAGGCTAGCAAGCAAACACAGATATACATAGATGCAAATATGCAGATACAGAGGAATATACTTACCCTAACACAACCAGGCAATCATACAGGCAGGCAATCAGACTGTATAGTCAAGCAATACATACCCTAACACGAACATTTTTATAGTCAGGCAATCAGAGAGATAAAACACATAATTACGCACATTGATGCCCGCTGCTAGAAAGAGAAAAATGGTAGTGGATGAAATAAACGAGGCAAAAGCTGTTAGATAAGAGGAATGAAAAGCAGGAAACAAATACTGAGAGAGAGAGAGAGGTGTTTGAAGGGAAAATATATGGAACGAGAAGACAAGAAAATAGAGAATGTTTTCAGATTAGGCTAATACATGAAAAAATAAAATCGGCTGGTAAAGATAATATTTACAAACGAATCAAGAAAAAAGAGGCAATATGAAGAAGAAAAACAATTTCCAACATGAACAAAGTTACAAAAAAGTTTATCTACCGAAGGATTTGAGAAAGGAGGCGAGTACTGCAGCTATAGAAAAGAATATTAGGCACAGGATACCTGGTCAGAGACCGGACCGCGGGGATGTTGATCCCCGGAAGCTACACGCGGTAGTCACTGGTACAAGGAATAGGTATGGCAACCTCAAGTTCTTCAGCTTGATGCCCATAGGACCAACATCCAATGAGAATGATAAACTCCTCCCCATCTCTACACTCTCCCACCCCTCACACTCACTGTGAGCTGAGGTCATGCACTCAACTCACAGCCCACTGTCCCAGCACTTCTCTTCTCCCTACCTGCCCCAGCCCTGAGACCTCAGATCCTGCAACACTAGATCGTGTCCAGTATCCCGCTTGCCATCTCCTTCTCAAACTCCCGTCAACTAACTACTTCCACGCTGATCTCTGTCAGGAAAATCATTGTAAACAGAACTCAGAGGGAAGACCTCACCAAAAAATAATTGACTTCCATAACAATAAATGCTGGAACTTAACAGACAAATTTGTTTCTCAAGAAAGGGGGAGGACAAGGAAAGGCATAAAACAAGGATGTAAGAAGCAAAGTGAATAAAGACCAGATCATAGAAAACCTACAATAAACGAACGAGAGAAAGCAGAAAGAGGGATACCAGAGAACCAGAAAGAGTACTAGTTAGAATGAGAAGAACAGAGGTAATTTAGATGCATCGATGCAACAATCCAACAGCTGCTTGAAAGCCATATGAGTGGGACAGCAACAGTTAAAAAGCAGGTGACATAACTGAGAATGACAGAGAAGTGTGCGAAGAACTCATCCAGAGATTTCAGGAGATCTTCTCAATTACACAAAGGAAAGGTCTTCTGATCTACTGAGAATGAATCCAAACTTAACAGTACTGGAGACGTTTGAGATAACCACTTTATAACCAGAGCAGTGAGGCTTGAGTTGTGAGAATAAACTGAAAGAACTGAATCTTACGTGACTCGAAAAATATAAAGCAACGCAGACATGATCACGACATACAAAACATATTCAATGTAATCTACTAGCTAGATCATGATAGACACTTTTTTTAACATAGAATAAGGGAACATAGACACAAAAGTATCTAAACAACCCATAGAAATGTTAATTAAGAACTACAATGTAAAAACAGAGAATAGACTTGATTTCCAGGAAATAATTATTTTGGAGAAAGCGGATTTTATGCCTGAATTCAAAAGTAGATACGACACATTTAAGGAGTTAGGAAACAGCTACACGAGGCTATTGTATCGCTCTAATGATACAATAGCTCTAGTGAGGCTATTGTATTGTATTGTATATATTGTACACAAAACTGAAGCTCGACCCCGATTGTGCGAATAGATGAGTACTTATATTCACATATATTCAGATAAGCACTCGTGCATAGTGTATAAGTTATACTTATACACTATACAGTATAGTCTTATTGACTTAGCGCTTTCTTCTCACAATTACACATACACACAAAGGGTTCACATGGGAGGGGGGGGGGTTATATATTCCAAAGAGGTGTACCTCATTTCTCTGTGTATTCAGACAGTGAGTTTACTTCAGACGGGGGATAGTGTTTAGGGGAAAAAGTATACTTGCTGGATAGTCACTATAGGCTGTTATGGTGCAGCCCGTCCTCTCCACAACGTCACAAAAATTATGTACTAAATTGCACAAACCTAACTTAACCAAACCTAAACTAACCTAACCTAACCTACCTCACGAATAGAAAACGTGACAGCCCATCAATTTAGCGACCCGCTGTGATTTGTAACGCATCATATTTTGACGTTGGGGGAATTGTTAGGTCAAAATATGATGTATTATGCGAAGGGACAGGTTGACCGTGACCGTAATAATCCTCCGGAGGTTGACAGGCCTTAACATTAAGGTCAAAATAAAGGACGGGTTACACAGAGACGGAGAATGGAGGGACAGGCGGGATGTGCTTGACAGTGGTCACGACCCAGGCATTCCTGTTAGTGAATCACCGCCTTGGAATCACGGAGGTGTTGACTTTGAGTGTGTGTGTGTGTGTGTGTGTGTGTGTGTGTGTGTGTGTGTGTGTGTGTGTGTGTGTGTGTGTGTGTGTGTGTGTGTGTGTGTGTGTGTGTGTGTGTGTGTGTGTGTGTGTGTGTGTGTGTGTGTGTGTGTGAGAGACAGAGAGACAGAGAGACAGAGAGAGAGAGAGAGAGAGAGAGAGAGAGAGAGAGAGAGAGAGAGAGAGAGAGAGAGAGAGAGAGAGAGAGAGAGAGAGAGAGAGAGAGAGAGAGAGAGAGAGAGAGAGAGACTAACATTACCTACACACCAAGACAGCCAGTCACCAGGCACAAGCCCAGGTGGTATAGGCCCCCTGAGAGTGCAGGCAACACACAGGTGTAACCTGGAATGTTGTTGTGGTCAAGAGGTATGAGCAGGCTATGAATGGGGGTGAGTCAACGCCCGGGAATGTTACGCTGTCTGTGGGCATGAATGACTGGTACCAGCGGGCCCCGTCACTGGTTGGGCTCAGGGAGGGAGGGAAGAGAGGAGGGAGGGGAGGGAGGGAACTCTAGAGAGGGGGAGAGGGGGGCATTGCAAGGAGAAGGGGGGGGGGTGCAGGCAGCAGAAGTGGGCACGCAACTCTCTCGTGCTGCAGTGATGCAATATTAGGGAACTGAGGCTACGGTACCAGGCCCTCACTAGCACCTGTGGGATGAAATTCTCCTGCACGCTTGCTCATGTATTCCGTGCGGGGGCTCAGGGCACCTGCTCAGGCTGGCCCCTCCTTGCACTGGCACACGTCGCCCCGTCCCTCACTATGTGCAGCCACTCGGGGCCATGATTCACTACTTAACTTAGGCAAGGGGGCCCCCACCTTCCTCCAGTGGGTCAAGCGGAACCACAATTCACGCTTTGGTGGACCACTAGCCAGCCACCCACTACTTCCTGTGTCCACGGGGAGGGAGGAAGCACTCCCCCACTACCCACTTTGGGCCGCCCACCAGCTGCTAGAGATGCCCAAGGTGGCGCAATAGCTACTTGCCCGAGCTGGGCCTCGGGCAAGTAGGCCTTGACCAAGTGACAAGTATCTTGACCTATTATCAATATGGAAGAGAACATGGAGGCAGAAGAGCAGGATAAGTAAACGGACGAAAAGGAACAGGAGGAAGCGGAAGAGAAAATGAAGAAGCTGGAGAATATGGAGGAAATAGATGGCAGTGAGGATGAAGAAGAGAAAGAAGGAGGCGGAGGAAGAGGAGGGAGTATAGAGGGAAAAGAAGGAAGGTATAGGGAGGGTGTTGGATCCTGTCTGACACACATCGGAGGCCATGGCCTCCTGGAGCCCAGCTCTCTCACCGTTATCTACACCAACTCTACGGCATGTGTGGAATATAAGGTGTGGTGTGTGGTGGTGGTGTGTGGTGGAGGTGGTGGTGGTGGTGTGTGGTGATGGTGGTGGTTGTAATTGTGTGTGGTGATGGTGGTGGTTGTGGTGGTGTGTGGTGTGGTGGTGTGTGGTGTGTGGTGGAGGTGGTGGTGGTGTGTGGTGGAGGTGGTGGTTGGTGATGGTGGTGTGGTGGTGATGATGTTGTGGTGGTGATGGTGGTGGTGGTGATGGTAGTTGTACTCATCTAGTTGTGCTTGCGAGAGTTGAGCTTTATCTCTTTGGTCCCGCCTCTCAACTGTCAATCAACTGATGTACAAATTCCTGAGCTTAATGGGCTCTATCATATCTACATTTGATACTGTATATGGAATCTGCCTCCACCACATCACTGCCTAATGCCTAATGCATTTCATTTGTTAACTACTCTGAGAGAGTAGTTAATAAATTCTGACCTATCAGTGACCACAGAGCAGTGAGGTCAAGTTCCTTATCTATACCAGCCTGGCTCTATCTGTTACCTTATAATGTAACTATTCTGGCGTTTGAATTTGTTGTCGAATGTGACCTAAAGGTTGTGTATGGAGGTGGCTTCCACAACTTCTGCAGTCAGTACATTCCCCCTTGTTGACCCCCAGTACAACGTATACCAGTACTTCCTTACACTTTATCGACCGACTGGCGTTTCTAGCTTCGACCTATATCCTCACAGCTTCTAGGTACTAGCTTCGACCTATATCCTCATGTCCTACTTTCAACTAATTTATATTGGCTGCCCTAGCCTATTCCCCCTCAGTATCTTCTACATTACCATCATGTCTCTTCTGTTGTTAGATGTATATAGCGACTTTAGCCTATTCTAGTTCTGGCAATAACCATGTTGTAAACATTTGTACTCTTGTTCAATTTTGATCGCGTGTGTTTAGGTTGCGGATGCCAGGACGGATATTCCGGTACTGATGTAACTTAAGCTTTGTACAATGTCTTGAAAGAGTCCGTATTTAGGTATTTAATTGATATTTAATTGTATTTAATTAGGCATTTAATTCTTTTGCTAGCCAGCTTATTATATGGAGCCATTTAATATATATATATATTATATATATATATATATATATATATATATATATATATATATATATATATATATATATATATATATATATATATATATATAGTTTTCAGTTGCATATTGTCCTGGGGACCATTCAGGCTTGTTCGCATATATATATATATATATATATATATATATATATATATATATATATATATATGTATGTATATATATATATATTCATATATATATATATATATATATATATATATATATATATATATATATATATATATATATATATATATATATAGTAAATGGGAGAATATTTAATGCTAATAAGTACTTAATGTGCGGCCGTCGCATCACTCCGTCTCGTGGGGTCGTGTTCTCATTCTTCCTTCCCGGTAATGATGTGTCAGCTGTTTGTGTTGTGAGGTATACAGATGAGGTGGGAGGGAGGGGGAGAGAGAGAGAGAGAGAGAGAGAGAGAGAGAGAGAGAGAGAGAGAGAGAGAGAGAGAGAGAGAGAGAGAGAGAGAGAGAGAGAGAGAGAGAGAGAGAGAGAGAGAAAGAGAAAGAGAGAGAGAGAGAGACAGAGACAGAGAGACTAACATTAGTTAAGAACACCCCCAAAACAACAAAAGATCAGCGTTACCAATAAACTTAAGCGACAAAGAGAAAGAGAGAAGTGGCGAGTGAATCATCTCACATCCGGAGGAACAGGCGAGAGTGTGTGGGAGGACCTGGGTGGCTGCTGGGTGCTGGGAGGACATGGGTGGGTGCTGGGTGCTGGGAGGACCTGGGTGGGTGCTGGGTGCTTGGTGGACCTGGGTGGGTGCTGGGTGCTGGGAGGACCTGGGTGGGTGCTGGGTGCTGGGAGGACCTGGGTGGGGTGCTGGGAGGACCTGGGTGGGTGCTGGGTGCTGGGAGGACCTGGGTGGGTGCTGGGTGCTGGGAGGACCTGGGTGGGTGCTGGGTGCTGGGAGGACCTGGGTGGGGTGCTGGGTGCTGGGAGGACCTGGGTGGGTGCTGGGTGCTGGGAGGACCTGGGTGGGTGCTGGGTGCTGGGAGGACCTGGGTGGGGTGCTGGGTGCTGGGAGGACCTGGGTGGGTGCTGGGTGCTGGGAGGACCTGGGTGGGTGCTGGGTGCTGGGAGGACCTGGGTGGGTGCTGGGTGCTGGGAGGACCTGGGTGGGCGGGGTACTGGGAGGACCTGGGTGGGTGCGGTACTGGGAGGACCTGGGTGGGTGCTGGGTGCTGGGAGTACCTGGGTGGGCGGGGTGCTGGGAGGACCTGGATGGGCGGGGTACTGGGTGGACCTGGGTGGGTGCTGGGTGCTGGGAGGACCTGGGTGGGTGCTGGGTGCTGGGAGGACCTGGGTGGGTGCTGGGAGGACCTGGGTGGGGTGCTGGGTGCTGGGAGGACCTGGGTGGGCGCTGGGTGCTGGGAGGACCTGGGTGGGCGGGGTGCTGGGAGGACCTGGGTGGGTGCTGGGTGCTGGGAGGACCTGGGTGGGCGGGGTGCTGGGAGGACCTGGATGGGCGGGGTACTGGGAGGACCTGGATGGGCGGGGTACTGGGTGGACCTGGGTGGGTGCTGGGTGCTGGGAGGACCTGGGTGAGTGCTGGGTGCTGGGAGGACCTGGGTGGGTGCTGGGTACTTGGATTCGAGAAGTAGAGACAATGTTGCGGTCAGTTATACAATACACCGGTTAGTTAGTTTAGTTTAGTTCATTTATTATGCACCCCATACCCATCTTGTGGGCGGTAGTGGAAAGGGTTACAGAGGCACATAATGGGCTCAGGGACTGAACCCCACAATTCAGTCCCTGAGCCCATTATGTGCCTCTGTAACCCTTTCCACTACCATAATAGCCAAATAATAGACATTTAATGGACCATAAAGGAACTCAAAGATACAAAACAACAGAAACTGAAAATAATAATACCAAAACAAACAGAAAAATACATAATCATAAAAACCCAGTACCAAACACCACGCCCCGACCTTAAGGGGAAACCCCAGACATTTTAAAAACATCAAATCTTATATATTATCTTCAAACTCCGTCGACTCTCTTAAGTTAATTCCAACTGCGCGAGACACAACTAGTTAAGTGAAACTTTGAAGTTGTACAATGGTATAATGACTGGCAGGAGTGATGTTAAACAATGGTATAATGACTGGCAGGAGTGATGTTAAACAATGGTATAATGACTGGCAGGAGTGATGTTAAACAATGGTATAATGACTGGCAGGAGTGATGTTAAACAATGGTATAATGACTGGCAGGAGGGATGTTATACAAGGGTATAATGACTGGCAGGAGTGATGTTGTACAAGGGTATAATGACTGGCAGGAGTGATGTTGTACAAGGGTATAATGACTGGCAGGAGTAATGTTGTACAATGGTATAATGACTGGCAGGAGTGATGTTATACAATGGTATAATGACTGGCAGGAGTAATGTTGTACAAGGGTATAATGACTGGCAGGAGTGATGGTATACAATGGTATAATGACTGGCAGGAGTAATGTTGTACAAGGGTATAATGACTGGCAGGAGTGTTGTTGTACAAGGGTATAATGACTGGCAGGAGTAATGTTGTACTAGGGTATAATGACTAGCAGGAGTGTTGTCATACAGGGGTATAATGACTGGCAGGAGTAATGTTGTACAAGGGTATAATGACTGGCAGGAGTGTTGTTATACAAGGGTATAATGACTGGCATGAGTAATGTTGTACAAGGGTATGATGATTGGCAGGAGTAGTGTTGCATAAGGGTATGATGACTGGCAGGAGTAATGTTGTACAAGGGTATAATGACTGGCAGGAGTGATGTTATACAATGGTATAATGACTGGCAGGAGTAATGTTGTACAAGGGTATAATAACTGGCAGGAG
This sequence comes from Procambarus clarkii, assembly GCF_040958095.1. Lineage (NCBI taxonomy): Eukaryota > Metazoa > Arthropoda > Malacostraca > Decapoda > Cambaridae > Procambarus > Procambarus clarkii. The sequence goes on from NC_091171.1 coordinate 35,770,477, forward strand.
TGATGTTGTACAATGGTATAATGACTGGCAGGAGTAATGTTGTACAAGGGTATAATGACTGGCAGGAGTGATGTTATACAATGGTATAATGACTGGCAGGAGTGATGTTATACAATGGTATAATGACTGGCAGGAGTAATGTTGTACAAGGGTATAATAACTGGCAGGAGTGATGTTGTACAATGGTATAATGACTGGCAGGAGTAATGTTGTACAAGGGTATAATGACTGGCAGGAGTGATGTTATACAATGGTATAATGACTGGCAGGAGTAATGTTGTACAAGGGTATAATGACTGGCAGGAGTGATGTTATACAATGGTATAATGACTGGCAGGAGTAATGTTGTACAAGGGTATAATGACTGGCAGGAGTGATGTTATACAATGGTATAATGACTGGCAGGAGTAATGTTGTACAAGGGTATAATGACTGGCAGGAGTGATGTTATACAATGATATAATGACTGGCAGGAGTAATGTTGTACAAGGATATAATGACTTGCAGGAGTAATGTTGTACAAGGGTATAATGACTGGTAGGAGAAATGTTGTACAAGGGTATAATGACTGTTAGGAGTGTTGTTATACAAGGGTATAATGACTGGCAGGAGTAATGTCGTACAAGGGTATAATGACTGGCAGGAGTAATGCCGTACAAGGATATAATGACTTGCAGGAGTAATGTTGTACAAGGGTATAATGACTGGCAGGAGTAATGTTGTACAAGGGTATAATGACTGGCAGGAGTAATGTCGTACAAGGGTATAATGACTGGCAGGAGTAATGCCGTACAAGGATATAATGACTTGCAGGAGTAATGTTGTACAAGGGTATAATGACTGGCAGGAGTAATGTTGTACAAGGGTATAATGACTGGCAGGAGTGTTGTTGTACAAGGGTATAATGACTACTTAAGTAGAGTACTGAATATTATGCCTAAAAAGGCGAAATCCTTTTGGATAAAATATAGAAAATAGAGTTTAAGTTGTATAAAGTTGCACATACCTTTAGTGACTCAAACATTACTTACAACACTCGTGAATTGGGATCGAAAACAAGTTCCTGGGTTATGTTTGGGACTCGTTAAGACGGCCTGCTTCATGGGGTTCTGAGAGTTCTTCCACTCCCCAAGCCCGGCTCGAGGCCAGGCTTGACTTGTGAGAGTTTGGTCCAACAGGCTGTTGCTTGGAGCGGCCCGCAGGCCCACATATCCACTACAGCCTGGTTGGCCCGGCACTTCTTGAAGAAAACAATCTAGTTTTCTCTTGAATCAGCTCGTCTTCTAAACAAAGACCCCAAAGTCCATTCCATGCACCCGCCAAACCCCCCCGTTTATGAATGAAAGTCTGTTTACACACGACTCACAACTGATGACGTCCGAACAATTCCGGAACAAGTGCTTCGCTGACGACTTTCGTTGGAACCACAACGCTGTAAATGATTCACCCACATACTAAAAATATAAATACCTTACTACTGATATAAAAAAAATACTATGCGTATTGAATCGACCTTGCATACACACACATACATATATATATATATATATAT
>NC_091171.1:35777028-35797028 GCF_040958095.1 Procambarus clarkii
AAGAACTCAACAAAAGGTTCCAGGAGGTCTTTACCCCTGTCGTGAACAGGGAGATGTCGCGGCGCTAGAAGAGGTGGCAGCAAACCAGGTGACCTTGGATAGGTTCGAAATTACAAGAGATGAGGTCAAGAAGCACCTATTGGAGCAGGATGTGAGAAAAGCTGTTGGGCCGGATGGAATCTCGCCATGGGTATTGAAAGAGTGTGCAGGAGCACTTTGCCTACCACTCTCCATAGTGTATAGTAGGTCACTGGAAACGGGGGACCTACCAGAAATATGGAAGACTGCTAATGTAGTACCAATATACAAAAAGGGTGACAGACAAGAGGCACTGAACTACAGGCCAGTGTCCTTAACTTGTATACCATGCAAGGTGATGGAGAAGATTGTGAGAAAAAAACCTAGTAACACATCTGGAGAGAAGAGACTTCGTGACAACCCATCAACATGGGTTCAGGGAGGGTAAATCTTGCCTTACAGGATTGATAGAATTCTACGATCAGGTGACAAAGATTAAACAAGAAAGAGTAGGGTGGGCGGACTGCATTTTTTTGGACTGTCGGAAAGCCTTTGACACAGTACCCCATAAAAGGTTGATGCATAAGCTAGAGAAACAGACAGGAGTAACTGGTAGGGCGCTCCAGTGGATAAGGGAGTACCTAAACAATAGGAAGCAGAGAGTTACAGTGAGGGGTGAGACCTCAGACTGTCGTGAAGTCACCATTGGAGTCCCACAGGGCTCTGTACTTGGACCTATCCTGTTTCTGATATACGTAAATGATCTCCCAGAGGGTATAGACTCATTCCTCTCAATGTTTGCTGACGACGCCAAAATTATGAGAAGGATTAAGACAGAGGAGGACAGCTTGAGGCTTCAAGAAGACCTGGACAAGCTGCAGGAATGGTCGAACAAATGCCTGTTAGAGTTTAATCCAAGCAAATGTAATGTAATGAAGATAGGGGTAGGAAGCAGGAGACCAGATACAAGGTATCACTTGGAAGATAAAATACTTCAAGAGTCCGAGAGAGAGAAAGACCTGGGGGTTGATATCACGCCAGACCTGTCCCCTGATGCTCACATCAAGAGGATAACAGCAGCAGCATATGCCAGGTTGGCTAACATAAGAACGGCCTTTAGAAACTTGTGTAAGGAATCTTTCAGAACATTATATACCACATATGTCAGACCAATCCTGGAGTATGCGGCACCAGCATGGAGTCCATATCTAGTCAAGCCATATCTAGCCATATGCAGTCTCCGTGGTGTAGTGGTAAGACACTCGCCTGGCGTTCCGCGAGCGCTATGTCATGGGTTCGTATCCTGGCCGGGGAGGATTTACTGGGCGCAATTCCTTAACTGTAGCCTCTGTTTAACGCAACAGTAAAATGTGTACTTGGATGAAAAAACGATTCTTCGCGGCAGGGGATCGTATTCCAGGGACCATAGGATTAAGGACTTGCCCGAAACGCTACGCGTACTAGTGGCTGTACAAGAATGTAACAACTCTTGTATATATCTCAAAAAAAAAAAAAAAAAAAAAAAAAAGCATACGACTAAAATGGAAAAGGTTCAAAGGTTTGCCACCAGACTAGTACCCGAGCTGAGAGGTATGAGCTACGAGGAGAGACTACGGGAATTAAACCTCACTTCGTTGGAAGACAGAAGAGTTAGGGGGGACATGATCACCACATTCAAGATCCTCAAGGGAATTGACAGGGTTGATAAAGACAGGCTGTTTAACACAAGGGGCACACGCACAAGGGGACACAGGTGGAAACTGAGTGCCCAAATGAGCCACAGAGATATTAGAAAAAACTTTTTTAAGTGTCAGAGTGGTTGACAAATGGAATGCATTAGGAAGTGATGTGGTGGAGGCTGACTCCATACACAGTTTCAAGTGTAGATATGATAGAGCCCAATAGGCTCAGGAACCTGTACACCTGTTGATTGACAGTTGAGAGGCGGGACCAAAGAGCCAGAGCTCAACCCCCGCAAGCACAACTAGGTGAGTACAACTAGGTGAGTACTTCCCCAGGAAGCAGCCTGTAGCAGCTGTTTAACTCCCATGAACCTATTTACTGCTAGGTGAACAGGGTTAACAGGGTGAAAGAAACATTGCATATTTGTTTCTGCCTCGTCCTTGAATCGAACCCAGGCCCTTAGGACTACGACATCCGAGCACTGTCCACTCAGCCGCGAGGTATGCGTGTGTGTGTGTGTGTATTCACCTATTTGTACTCATCTATTTGTGTTTGCGGGGATTGAGCTTTGGCTCTTTGGTCCCGCCTCTCAACTGTCAATAAACAGGTGTACAGATTCCTGAGCCTACTGGGCTCTATCATATCTACATTTGAAACTGTGTATAGAGTCAGCCTCCACCACATCACTGCCTAATGCAATCCATCTGTTAACTACTCTGACACTGAAAAGTTCCTTCTAACGTCCCTGTGGCTCATGTGGGTACTCAGTTTCCACCTGTGTCCCCTTGTTCGCGTCCCACCAGTGTTGAATAGTTTATCCTTGATTCCCCTGAGGATTTTGTAGGTTGTGATCATATCTCCCCTTACTCTGTCTTCCAGTGTCGTAAGGTGCATTTCCCGCAGCCTTTCCTCGTAACTTATGCCTCTTAGTTCTGGGACTAGTCTAGTGGCATACCTTTGGACTTTTTCCACCTTCGTCTTGTGCTTGGCAAGGTACGGGCTCCATGCTGGGGCCGCATACTCCAGGATTGGTCTTACATATGTGGTGTACAAGATTCTGAATGATTCCTTACACCTTCCTCTGAACCTTCTCCAATTCAGTTTTATACTTGACGAGATATGGACTCCATGCTGGAGCCGCATACTCCAGGATTGGTCTGACTTACGTGGAATACAAGGTTCTGGATAATTCAGAACAGAATGTATGTGTGTGTGTGAGAGTGACTACTACAAGACGAACTACTGACCATCACCGGGATGCAGTCTCCAGAAACTGCAATCCCTACTTCATATATTATGTACTTCTAGGAGAACAGAGGCGTGAGGTGAAAGAAAACGCTGCCATTTTGTTTCTGCTCCTTCCGCGACTCAAATCGGGGCGTACGGCTGAGAATCGACTCCGTTTATCCAGATTCAAAGACTCTAAGGTTCACAAAACCTCACGCTTCCAACTTCTTAAACTCACAAACTCAAAGATTCGCAGATATTTGCAATATCATGTGATGCAATGTAATGTGATGTTCTTCAATGTTTGACTCGCTGGAACAACCGTGGACATCTTCAAGAGTAAACTAGATAGTTTTCTTTAAGAAGTGCCGGACCAACCGGGCTGTGGTGGATATGTGGGCCCGCGGGCCGCTCCAAGCAACAGCCTGGTGGACCAAACTCTCACAAGTCAAGCCTGGCCTCGGGCCGGGCTTGGGGAGTAGAACAACTCCCAGAACCCCATCAACCAGATATCGTGTAACTTTATTAAAATACGAAAAAATGCACCCAAAAATATCCATATTCAGTCATAGCCAATAAAGAATTTGATTTAGAAATCTTATAAAAGCAACATAAGAGTTGTCAATCCAACTCAGAAATACATTTAAAACAGATCTTCAGGTTAACAAAAAAAATGGCAATAATTCCGTTTAAAAAGATTGTCGGTAATAATTAACATTTCCCCGGAAGTAGTCAAAACCATTAATTTAACATCCCATACAAACGATTTGTTCAATTAAAAAAAAAATTATTATTGAGAGTTAACAGATTCAGTCAAGCTAAAACACACAATGAAATCGCCAGAATATATATCAATGAGAATATATATATTGAGTCGTCCAGAGAAGCAAGTTCGATCCCATTGTATTACCTAAACATTGTCTCGCCCCCGCCTCCAACATTCACAAAAGTAGCGGTCACTCAAGAGTTACGTCAGCGTGGCGGCCGGTCGGGAGCAGAGGCGTTCCAGCAAGCATGACCAGCGGGCAGACAGTCACACAGTCAACTCTGGTATATCCCGTGGAAGGTTACGCTACCTTAGAAGATTGCGCTATGTTGGGAAGTTGGCCTCCCACACCCCCCCTACTCTCCCCCCCCCTCTCCCTCCCCCATCCCACACCGGTGTGACGTCACTCTTCCTTCCGATGAGAACGGCGGGTGACCCAGTCTGGCCAACCCTCCCGGGTACTCCTATCACCTGATTGGCCTTTGGAATTCCCATCGCGGTGAGCGTTGATGGGGGATTAAGTTGTCTTAACCCAGATCAAGCAGGGGTTGGCATGCCTATAACTGGTCTCAAAGGAGGCCACTGGAGGTGCTGTGTTAATTATACATGTTGGTACACCTGGTCACGACCCGGAATGGGAGTGTCCAATAGAAAATCCCCAGAGTAAAGATCTATATGCCACCAAACACAGTGTTTACTTGAGAGTCATACACGGTAGGCTTAAGTACTTATTACTGGAAATAGCAAAAATTACAGGAAAACTAAAATAATATTACAATCATAATATAAGTAATACAAGTTAGGATTCTATTACTACTACTAATAATAATGATGAATAATTAGCAAAAATGTGTTATTTGTAATAACTGTAACGATAAATCTAATGTTAATAATGTTTCTAACTGCAAAAAAATGTTAATAATAATAACATAAGTGTCTAACAGTTAGTGTCTAACAATACTGTTAGACACTAACTGGAGGAATGATCCAATCTCTTAGACACAAACTAAAAGAATGAACCCATCTCTAAGGCACAAACAAGAGGAATGATCCTTCATCTTAAACACAAATTGAAGGCATGATCTGTTCTCCAAGACACAAACTAAATGATTAGTTTGTGTCTAAGAGAATGGATGATTCCTCTAGTTTGTGTCTAAGAGAATGGATGATTCCTCTAGTTTGTGTCTAAGAGAATGGATGATTCCAATAGTTTGTGTCTAAGAGAATGGATGATTCCAATAGTTTGTGTCTAAGAGAATGGATAATTCCAATAGTTTGTGTCTAAGAGAATGGATAATTCCAATAGTTTGTGTCTAAGAGAATGGATGATTCCAATAGTTTGTGTCTAAGAGAATGGATAATTCCAATAATTTATGTCTAAGAGAATGGATGATTCCTCTAGTTTGTGTCTAGGAGTATGGATCAATCCACTAATTTGAGTCTATGAGAATTGATCAGAGGATTGATCCATTCCCCTAGACACAAACTAGAGCAATGATCTAATCTCTTAGACATAAAATAGGACTCAGATCCTACTATACGTGCATCTGACTGACTAAATACTAACAAATTTTGAAGTTAGCTTTGTCTTCAGACAACTAATACGAAAACTACGACTAAAACTACTTACACTTATAAACTAAAGTAACTACTACTACGTATTCAAAACTACCACCACAATCACTACTAATAATTAACTAATACAACCAATAAAGGAAAATATTGAAACTACCCCTTAATAAATAACTACCCGACCTACCAACAATACAAAGCCTCTACTTGTGCTAGGATTAAAGCCAATAATTGTATTTAATAACAGGTATGCAGTGGAACATCCTATACCGCCCGTAGGGACATTAACATAAGACAACAGGGACTGGCCTTATCAGCCTCATGTGATCTGCTGCGCCTCGCCACACACACTCTAAGGGGCCCACCTGTGTTTACCTCTTATCAGCTGATCTGTATTAGCATAAACAAACGAAATAGCGCGGGAAATATATTTTTTGGAATTTTTTTGTTATTTTGATGGTGTTGATTTAAGACAATCTTCAGTGTTTTGATGGTGTTGATTTAAGACAATCTTCAGTGTTTTGATGGTGTTGATTTAAGACAATCTTCAGAGTGGTTCTTTGAGACGTTCAAGGTAGTCACACCTTGGTGTATATTGAAAGGCTTTTCCCTCTGTGTACATATTACCTGTCGTTAAGGAGCTGGGAAATTGTTTTAGAGATTTGTATCGGGTTTTGGAATGTGTAATTTGCCGCTTTGGCCTATGTGTGCCTGCAGGTTCGAGGCGTTAGCTCTTGGGCCCCTGGTCTTTCTAGCCGTCGGTTGTCTGATGTAATGACTCCCGACCTATTTTTCGCTCTATCTGTTATATATTTTTTATACAGAAAATTTTAATATTTCTATTTTATAACTCACACACACACACACACACACACACACACACACACACACACACACACACACATACACACACACACACACACACACACACACACACACACACACACACACATACACACATACACACACACACACTCACACACACTCACTCACACATACCAAATGCGTGGTATGATCACCACATGCAAGATTCTCAGAGGAATTGATAGGACAGATAAAGACAGACTATTTAACACAAGAGGCACGCGCACTGGGGAGACACAGGTGGAAACTGAGTGCCCAAATGAGCCATAGAGACTTTAGAAAGAATTTGTTCAGTGTCAGAGTAGTAGACAAATAGAAAGCATTAGGAAGTGATGTGGTGGAGGCTGACTCCATACACAGTTTCAAGTGTAGATATAGGCTCAGGAACCTGTACACCTGTTCATTGAAGGTTGAGAGGCGGGACCAAAGAGCCAGAGCTCAACAGGGATAAATCAGGACAACGGGATGTGGCCTTCACTGTTGCGTCGGCCTCTCCCGTTTGTGATCAGCCTTGTGCGGGTTATCTTGAGGTTATTTTGAGATGATTTCGGGGCTTTTTAGTGTCCCCGCGGCCCGGTCCTCGACCAGGCCTCCACCCCCAGGAAGCAGCCCGTGACAGCTGACTAACACCCAGGTACCTATTTTACTGCTAGGTAACAGGGGCATAGGGTGAAAGAAACTCTGCCCATTGTTTCTCGCCGGGTGTTCCCGTTTCTCTCGGGTGGAGAGTCTAAGTGCACACACTTATAACTTACAGAAGCAACACCAAGACACTCTGGCCACTTAAGTGTGGATAGTCACTTGAGATAGTGATCCAACACCAGGACAAAGTTGGTCTGAATTTGGCCAGAATTCATGACACGTTTTTAACGCGTCCCACTTACGAAACCTGTACATCTTTCAACAATGATGGCGGCTTTGTTTACATTTATTAAATAGTTTACGAGCTTGGGAACTTCACAACCCAAGGTTATTATTATTATGAACAGCCTCGTGGTGCTCCGTTAGCTGTTTAATACAATTAAAACAAAGTTTCCGTGATTAAGGAAACATGTGTACAGGAGTCATAAGTGGTTGCAATAATGCTTGATGAATCTCCGATTCATAACGCGTACTTACCCATCAACCCATCAACCCATCAAGCCATCAACCCATCCTCAGGCTGTGCTCCACCACGCTGCTTCCGTCTCCAGAGACCCATTCATAAATGTTGACAAAATTTAATAACCAATACATAGCAATATTATTATTATTGTAGCGAGTAACCCTTATACTCGATCCATTATCTCATTATCTTAATGGCGTAACTAATTAGCACTAACTACACAAGCTATAATCCTATCCCTAATTACACGTTCTCACATCCTCCTATCCTAGTAGAGAATGGTGAGGGGTAGTCACCAAATATAAGGAAGCGATATGAGAATAGACAACAGTACAATCTCCAGTCAAGAATGTAGCACTCGGCGTAGGCAGTTCTAATCGTCTCCAAGACGCTACAGCTTCGACTCAGAACAGGCAGCAGACAAGGGCCAACATCGAGCTACAACGCTCTACCACATAGGGGCCTCGTAGCCTGGTGGATAGCGCGCAGGACTCGTAACAATGATTGACAGTTGAGAGGCGGGCCGAAAGAGCAAAGCTCAACCCCCGCAAAAACACAACTAGTAAACACATAGAGCTCCGCGACTCTAGCCACACTCAGCTCTCTGCTCTGCTCCAAGCTCCGTCTCAACGTCTACGACACTACTGTATCCAGGTCTACTAAATAAATATGAAACTCACTAAACACTGTGTATCTAATCTACCCAACACCGTAACATAATCGTACGTTACATTATTATTATTATTATCATTATTATTAGTATTATTAAGTATATTTTCTATACTTAGGCCTAGGTTAGGTTTGGTTAGGGGTTGTTTCGGTTGTGCTAGCAAGTATTTATATTTTCAAATCGTTGGAGAAGCAAATAATAAAATAAAAAAAGATGTGTGTGTTCGAACACAGGTAGCGAGTGAAACAGTGTTCGGGAGAAGTTCGAACGTCATCAGTCATAAGTCGTGAGTGTAAACAATGTTTCACTCACAGCTAGGAGGTCGTGCCTGCTGGATTGACGACCCTTATTGGTCAATGTTCATGAGTACGACCCCCCCAGACCCCCCCAAGGGACCCCCACCCCCTGACCACCCCCCAGGGAACCCACCCAACCAACCCAAGCAGTGAAACGCCAGTAGTACGCTCTCCATTAAGTAAACCAATCAACCTAGAGTACATCGTGCAAACTCACCAGTCATCATTGCTAATCACCTGTCATTATACATTTACAACAAACAGGTAGTGACAGCAGTCACTATATAAGTAGGCACGTGAAAGTATAGAGCTTTTTCTGAATATGTAACCAATCTTGTCAGAGAGCCAATAACCGCCACAGAGCACCAACAACCTCCACAGAGCACCAACAACCTCCACAGAGCACCAACAACCTCCACAGAGCACCAACAACCTCCACAGAGCACCAACGACCTCCACAGAGCACCAACAACCTCCACAGAGCACCAACGACCTCCACAGAGCTCCAACAACCTCCACAGAGCACCAACAACCTCCACAGAGCACCAACAACCTCCACAGAGCACCAACAACCTCCACAGAGCACCAACAACCTCCACAGAGCACCAACAACCTCCACAGAGCACCAACAACCTCCACAGAGCACCAACAACCTCCACAGAGCACCAACGACCTCCACAGAGCACCAACAACCTCCACAGAGCACCAACGACCTCCACAGAGCTCCAACAACCTCCACAGAGCACCAACAACCTCCACAGAGCACCAACAACCTCCACAGAGCACCAACGACCTCCACAGAGCACCAACAACCTCCACAGAGCACCAACAACCTCCACAGAGCACCAACAACCTCAACAGAGCACCAACGACCTCCACAGAGCACCAACAACCTCCACAGAGAACCAACAACTTCCACAGAGCGCCAACAACCTCCACAGAGCGCCAACAACCTCCACAGAGCACCAACAACCTCCACAGAGCACCAACAACCTCCACAGAGCACCAACAACCTCCACAGAGCACCAACAACCTCCACAGAGCACCAACAACCTTCACAGAGCGCCAACAACCTCCACAGAGCACCAACAACCTCCACAGAGCACCAACAACCTCCACAGAGCGCCAACAACCTCCACAGAGCGCCAACAACCTCCACAGAGCGCCAACAACCTCCACAGAGCACCAACAACCTCCACAGAGCACCAACAACCTCCACAGAGCACCAACTTCCTCAACAGAGCTCCAACAACCTCCACAGAGCACCAACAACCTCCACAGAGCGCCAACAACCTCCACAGAGCTCCAACAACCTCCACAGAGCGCCAACAACCCCCACAGAGTGCCAACAACCTCCACAGAGCGCCAACAACCTCCACAGAGCGCCAACAACCTTCACAGAGCGCCAACAACCTCCACAGAGCACCAACAACCTCCACAGAGCACCAACAACCTCCACAGAGCACCAACAACCTCCACAGAGCACCAACAACCTCCACAGAGCACCAACAACCCCCACAGAGCACCAACAACCTCCACAGAGCGCCAACAACCTCCACAGAGCACCAACTTCCTCAACAGAGAACCAACAACTTCCACAGAGCACCAACAACCTTCACAGAGCGCCAACAACCTCCACAGAGCACCAACAACCTCCACAGAGCACCAACAACCTCCACAGAGCACCAACAACCTCCACAGAGCGCCAACAACCCCCAAAGAGCACCAACAACCTCCACAGAGCACCAACAACCTCCACAGAGCACCAACAGCAACCACAGAGCACCAACTTCCTCAACAGAGCACCAACAACCTCCACAGAGCACCAACTTCCTCAACAGAGCTTCAACAACCTCCACAGAGCGCCAACAACCTCCACAGAGCTCCAACAACCTCCACAGAGCGCCAACAACCTCCACAGAGCGCCTACAACCTCCACAGAGCACCAACAACCTTCACAGAGCACCAACAACCTCCACAGAGCACCAACAACCTTCACAGAGCACCAACAACCTCCACAGAGCACCAACAACCTCCACAGAGCACCAACAACCTTCACAGAGCGCCAACAACCTTCACAGAGCACCAACAACCTCCACAGAGCACCAACAACCTCCACAGAGGACCAACAACCTTCACAGAGCACCAACAACCTTCACAGAGCACCAACAACCTTCACAGAGCACCAACAACCTCCACAGAGCACCAACAACCTTCACAGAGGACCAACAACCTTCACAGAGCACCAACAACCTTCACAGAGCACCAACAACCTCCACAGAGCACCAACAACCTTCACAGAGGACCAACAACCTTCACAGAGGACCAACAACCTTCACAGAGGACCAACAACCTTCACAGACCACCAACAACCTTCACAGACCACCAACAACCTTCACAGACCACCAACAACCTTCACAGAGCACCAACAACCTTCACAGAGCACCAACAACCTTCACAGAGGACCAACAGCAACCACAGCACCAACTTCCTCAACAGAGCACCAACAACCTCCACAGAGCACCAATAACCTCCACAGAGCAACATCTTCGCCAACAGAGCTCCAACAACCTCCACAGAGCACCAACAACCTCCACAGAGCACCAACAATCCCCTCGCACACAGAGCACCAACACCCCCCATAGAGCACCAACACCCCTCCCCTCCCACAGAGCCCCACCCCTCTCCCCACAAAGCAACAGCGTGACCCACATGAGACCGGTCTCAACAGGAGTAAACAGGAGGCGCCGGGGATTCCCATCTCGCCCCTCGCAATGTTGACGTCTTCCGTTTAGACTCGTCAGATATTCCTGTCACTCCTGCGTCTCTATTTGTCCACTGTTTCTTGTCACGTCTGTTGCTGTCTTCTCTCTTGTCTGTTACTCTGGTGCCAGGGAGTGGAGGAAGAGGAGGATTAGGGGTAGCATTCTGCTGCAAAAGGAGCAGCAGGAGCAGGAACAGCAGCAGCAATAGCAGTAGCAGCAGCAGCAGCAGCTTCAGCAGCAGCAGCAGCAGTAGCAGCAGCAGCAGCAGCAGCAGCAGCAGCAGCAATAGCAGTAGCAGCAGCAGCAGCAGTAGCAGCAGCAGCAGCAGCAGCAGCAGCAGTAGCAGCAGCAGCAGCAGCAGCAGCAGCAGTAGCAGCAGCAGCAGCAGCAGCAGCAGCAGCAATAGCAGTAGCAGCAGCAGCAGCAGCAGCAGCAGTAGCAGCAGCAGCAGCAGCAGCAGTAGCAGCAGCAGCAGCAGCAGCAGGGGGCCGTGACACAGACCTCCCCAGTAACCCGGTCCTCACTCATTACTATTTCCCCCGGATTTTCCCCGTCAAATTATGTCGATAACAATAGCACAATGTCCTCATGTGGTCTGTTGGCACTCCTTGATGGCCTGTTGGCACTCCTTGATGGCCTGTTGGCACTCCTTGATGGCCTGTTGGCACTCCATAATGGCCTGTTGGCACTCCTTGATGGCCTGTTGGCACTCCTTGATGGCCTGTTGACACTCCTTGATGGCCTGTTGGCACTCCTTGATGGCCTGTTGGCACTCCTTGATGGCCTGTTGGCACTCCTTGATGGTCTGTTGGCACTCCTTGATGGCCTGTTGGCACTCCTTGATGACCTGTTGGCACTCCTTGATGGTCTGTTGGCACTCCTTGATGGTCTGTTGGCACTCCTTGATGGCCTGTTGGCACTCCTTGATGGCCTATTGGCACTCCTTGATGGCCTGTTGGCACTCCATAATGGCCTGTTGGCACTCCTTGATGGTCTGTTGGCACTCCTTGATGGTCTGTTGGCACTCCTTGATGGTCTGTTGGCACTCCTTGATGGTCTGTTGGCACTCCTTGAAGAACAAAGGGCTCACCTTGAGGTCTGATTAAAGGAAGGAAAAATATACAATGTATGCGGTCCTCAGCACGTTCAACATCGCTACAATTTACATATCAACTTATTTATGCTTTGCATCTTACACCACTTGGGCTGGACGATAGAGCGACGGTCTCGCTTCCTGCAGGTCGGCGTTCAATCCCCGACCGTCCAAGTGGTTGGGCACCATTCCCCCCCCCCCCCGTCCCGTCCCAAATCCTTATCCTGACCCCTTCCCTGTGCTGTATAGACGTAATGGCTTGGCGCTTTCCCTCTGATAATTCCCTTCCCTTCCTCAATCCCCCACCACCTCCCAAAAAAAAACCTAGATGGTGGAAATGTTGTCAGAAAAATATGTGAAAGGTGGAAATGCTTTTATATTACCTGTGTAATTAAGGTTCTATATAACACATAAAATACCCACCAAATTATTATGTGATATTTAAAATCACATTTGATATCTTCTTAAAAAGAACGTCGCTTTTGGCCGTTTGCCCGTATGGCCGAATATGGACGTAATTTGAAAAGAAAAAAAAAATGAAAATAAATTTGGGATTTTTTTCTTCAACAACAGTAAGTTAAGGGTCCTCTGATAGGTTAGGTGGGCAGGAAATTCTCATAAAGTTTCAAAACGGTATGAAAAACGTTAATGGAAAGTTGCCTCTTCTAACCTTGCAGAGTAATCCGGACGACTCAAACAGAAAACGGAACAGTACGACACTTTTGTGAGTCGATGTCATTTCAAATTACGTCCAAATTTGGCAATAGCGCGCATACCAGCGAAAAGTGACGTTATTTTTAAGAGGACGGGTTGATCTGTTATATATATGCTTAGTGGTCAGAAAATCCTCCAGGGGAAGTTTTGATATATTTTTTCATCGTCATTTTACAATGAGGTCATAATATCCCACCATCGCTCAAGCACACTGAGATGAGGTAGCTACAATGACACAGGTCCGGCTGTTGACGTATAGATTAATCATTTGTATGATAAAACTCCTATGTAACTCCAGTGAAAACTCCTATGTAACTCCTGTGAATTAGTTTAATAGACGATGCATTAACATAAAGCTAATACTTCTCTCTTGAATATAAGTTTATGACTATTCAACACGCGGTCATGTAGTCGGTATTAACAAGACTGAATCATGTTTAAGGTAATCCAGATGCAGAGACGCTTACGATGATGCGTCAGTGGAACAACCAACACGTAACACAAATGTGACATCATGAGAATGTTTTGGTTCGTTCTTGACCCTTTATCATCTCGTCCTTGCTCCTTATCACGTCGTCCTGATCCCTTATCAAATCATCCTGTACCCTTATCATACAGTAACACGGCTAAAGAGGGAGAGAATGAGTCCACATGTGACCTAGACACAGGATAAGACAGCAGGGTTCGAGAATGACAGGAACCTCGTCGCCACTAACATGTCGTCACATGTTTGAGGTTATTAATGGTATCGTTGGGGTCTGTGGACAAATATACACACACATACACACACACACACACACACACACACACACACACACACACACACACACACACACACACACACACACACACACACACACACATATATATATATATATATATATATATATATATATATATATATATATATATATATATATATATATATATACATAACCGGAATTCTACTCTACTTCCAAATGATACCTGAGGTGTAACCTCAAGGTACTTACAAGGAATCTGGAAGACACCAAAAAGGTACGCGAGTTTGGGGAATGTGTGACCCTGAGACACAAGTTTAATTCCATTGCATAGCTACGAAAGTTGTCATCATTTGAATATTTTGCTAACCAGCATTTGGCTAACTCTGATGCCATTAATTTGGTCGCCCCTGAGTATTTTGTATATGGTAATCATGTTTCACAGTTTCTGCTATTAAAGACAATCAAGGGACACTCCTAGAGATGACGGCAATAACTGCTGAATCACACAGCACATGACTATGTGGGACAAGTAAATATAGACCTTGACTGCTACTTTCAGTTGACGCCCAGACACTGGCTGGGGAGACGTGGCTCGCCATAAAGAAAGGTCTCAAGGTTTTTCCCTGTGAGAACATTTAGAAGTAAACTCATTTTTATGGTGATAAATATAAGATTGTGATATATTAAAAAAATAATACAATTAAGTGTGGGTAAAAAGGTTAGTTGAAGTTAATATACAATATGATACTACAATATTTATGTTGTATAAATATACAATTGTAGATAAAAAGGTTAGTTGCAGTTTATATTCAATAAACTACAGTATTTATATTGTATAAATATACAACTAATCGTAGATCAAAAGGTTAGTTGTAGCTTGTATTAATCAAAGGTAAGAGAATGCAATATTGGCTGCTTCCTTGAAGAGTTGGTTTATGCAAGCAGTGACACGACTTACCCAAATCATTCTCTCACGAGACTGTCTCTTCAAAGAATTAAATAGGCTGACCTTCACCCTATACTGACTGAATGTTAGGCGATATACAAACCTAAATGACTAGGCTACTTCATGTAAGAGAGTATACCACCTTTCTGGGATAGTTCGTGAGGGGACTCTAAGCCTTGAGGAAGACAATATGCAGCACCCGGGGAAGCGTCGTGAGCCTCCCTCCTGTACTTATGCAGAAAAGCCACAAACTCCCAAGTCTAAACCAGAACTAAAAACCTCGTTGATATTACCATATTTTTATGAACTAGTAAATCTTGCCCCCAGCCCTGAAAAACCTTATCAATATTATCCCAGTGTTCAAAAATAATAATACAGTTATCTTGAGATGATTTCGGGGCTTTAGTGTCCCCGCGGCCCGGTCCTCGACCAGGCCTCCACCCCCAGGAAGCAGCCCGTGACAGCTGACTAACACCCAGGTACCTATTTTACTGCTAGGTAACAGGATCATAGGGTGAAAGAAACTCTGCCCATTGTTTCTCGCCGGCGCCTGGGATCGAACCCGGGACCACAGGATCACAAGTCCAGTGTGCTGTCCGCTCGGCCGACCGGCTCCCGACCGGTTAGGTCCATGTTAATTAAGAACTTGCCCTCGTCTGTAGCAGGTTGTGTGTACTCCATCCCTTGTAATGAGTGTGCATGTGTTTACATCAGTCAGGCAGGTAAATACCTCTCTAGCGTTTAAAACAACATTCATATGCTATTCCTATAGTCCAGCACTCCAGTGCATTGTATTTACATTCCAGTTTGTGTGATCATTCTATCGACTTCAGAGGGGCGAAATTCATTGTTAAAAGTAAGGGTTTCGTTGAACGAAATATAATATATATATATATATATATATATATATATATATATATATATATATATATATATATATATATATATATATATATATATACATATATATATATATATATATATATATATATATATATATATATATATATATATATATATATATATATATATATATATATATATATATATGTCGTACCTAGTAGCCAGAACGCACTTGTCAGCCTACTATGCAAGGCCCGATTTGCCTAATAAGTCAAGTTTTCATGAATTAATTGTTTTTCGACTACCTAACCTACCTAACCTAACCTAACTTAACTTTTTCGGCTACCTAACCTAACCTAACTTATAAAGATAGGTTATGTTAGGTTAGGTAGGGTTGGTTAGGTTCGGTCATATATCTTCGTTAATTTTAACTCCAATAAAAAAAAATTGACATCATACATAATGAAATGGGTAGCTTTATCATTTCATAAGAAAAAAATTAGAGAAAATATATTAATTAAGGAAAACTTGGCTTATTAGGCAAATTGGGCCTTGCATAGTAGGCTGAGAAGTGCGTTCTGGCTACTAGGTACGACACACACACACATATATATATATATATATATATATATATATATATATATATATATATATATATATATATATATATATATAATCAAACTCTGATCAAACAGTGTAACAACAGCCTCAATGTAAGCCTTGGTATGTAAAAATTAGATCTCACATATAAGCTTCAATATAGCACCACAATACAATATAGCATACATTTAACCTGTGTTTATTTATTTTGTATTTAATTCCATCCGGCGGCACTTATCCAGCGTTTTTGTTTTGTACAGGTATCCTTATTTGCCTCTTTCCTTCGCCCTTTTTCGTGCCCTTTTATCCATTTGCTTCATCCCCCCTATCTTGGTGGTCAGGTGACCTGCCCTGGCGGGTAAAAAATCTTCCTACTACGTTTCCTTCTTGTAACTTTACGGTTACAGGAAGTTTACTGCATCAAATTTACAGTTACAGCCTCGCTCCTGAGCTAGGTAAGTCCAATACGAGTTCAGCATAACCCGTGCTACTTGGAACTTTTTTTCCGAGTAGCTGAATTTAAAACAACAACATTTCCTTCTTCATTCTATTTTGCTCTGATGAAGGCGAATTGAACCGAAAACGTGTTTAGCATTATATATATATATATATATATATATATATATATATATATATATATATATATATATATATATATATATATATATATATATATATATATATATATATGTCGTACCTAGTAGCTGACCAGAAGACTACACACAACTCCGCAAGTCATCTTCTAGAGCACATGAGTTGCACTTTGTGAGGTTTCAACAGGGACGGATGGGCAGTTAGCCGGCGGAGCTACCCGACAGGTTTCCAATTCTTGGGAATTCTCGGATTACCTGTTGTAATAGGTCTTCCTATGTCGGACCGACAGAGCGTCCTCGCTTGGGGCACTACGGAATACCCATCAAAATATATATATATATATATATATATATATATATATATATATATATATATATATATATATCTATATATATATGTCGTACCTAGTAGCCAGAACGCACTTCTTGGCCTACTATGCAAGGCCCGTTTTGCCTAATAGGCCGAGTGTAAAGAGTCTACATTAACGTTTAGCTTGTGTTCCGTACCCTCTAAGACCTTGCAATCACATCTAGACAAATACGCACATAAGACCAAATACAAAGAACATTTAGAAGGTAAAAAAAAAATATAAAAATCATCATTGCATAAATTTAAATATATTTTGATGGGTATTCCGTAGTGCCCCAAGCGAGGACGCTCTGTCGGTCCGACATAGGAAGACCTATTACAACAGGTAATCCGAGAATTCCCAAGAATTGGAAACCTGTCGGGTAGCTCCGCCGGCTAACTGCCCATCCGTCCCTGTTGAAACCTCACAAAGTGCAACTCATGTGCTCTAGAAGATGACTTGCGGAGTTGTGTGTAGACTCACCTAGATGTACTCACCTAGATGTACTCACCCAGATGTACTCATCTACGCTGTACCGCTGAGATGCTGTACCGATGATGATACTTTTCAAAACGCTTGTGCTCTCTAGAGTGGAGTACTGCTGCACAATGACAGCCCCTTTCAAAGCTGGAGAAATTGCTGACCTGGAGAGCGTGCAGAGATCCTTTACTGCTAGAATCCACTCAGTAAAACATCTAAACTACTGGGACCGACTAAAGAGCCTAAATCTGTACTCCCTTGAGCGCAGGCGGGAGAGATACATAATAATCTATACGTGGAAAATAATTGAGGGGCTGGTCCCAAACCTGCACACAGAAATAACATCATATGAGACCAGAAGACATGGCAGGATGTGCAGAATACCCCCGTTGAAGAGCGGAGGTGCAACAGGTACTCTGAGAGAGAACTCTATCAACATCAGAGGCCCGAGACTGTTCAACACGCTTCCACTCCACATAAGGGACATAACTGGCAGAACCCTCACAGTGTTCAAGAGAGAACTGGATAAGCACCTCCAAAGGATACCTGATCAACCAGGCTGTGACTCATACGTCAGGCTGCGAGCAGCCGCGTCCAACAGCCTGGTTGATCAGTCCAGCAACCAGGAGGCCTGGTCGACGACCGGGCCGCGGGGACGCTAAGCCCCGGAAGCACATCAAGGTAACCTAGATGTACTCACTCAGATGTACTCACCCAGATGTACTCACCCAGATGTACTCACCCAGATGTACTCACGTAGATGTTCTCACCTAGATGTGCTTGCAAGGTCAAGCTAGGCTCCAAGCCTCCGCCTTCCCAACGTTCATAGATTTAATGCAATGCCACATTTCTCGCGCATTTATCATACTTACGTTTAAAAAACTTTGAATCGCATTAGCTCTCACGACGCCCACATCTTCATTGACGTATGCGTCGTCAATGACAGACACTTCAGTCACGTCGTCAATGACAGTGACAATGAGCTGTCAATGACAGTGACAATGAGCTGTCAATGACAGTGACAATGAACTGTCAGAGCTGTCAATGTCACTTCACTGACAGCTCTTAATACTGAAAAAAACTTCTTTCTAACGTCACTCTGACTCGTTTGCGTCTCCAGTTTCCATCTATGGCTCCTCGGAGCTGTTCCTAGCTTTGAACAATGCTGGTTAGTCTTGTTTGTTAATATCCCCTTCGAATCTTACAGGTTGGTATGATGAGTTGGTGAGTTATCACCTATTTGTACTCATCTATTTGTGCCTGCAGGATCGAGTATTGTTTCTTGGATCTTGCTTTTTCTATAGCCGCCGGTTGTTTAAGGTAATAACTCCTGTCCTATTTTCCCTGTCATATCTACTTTTAAGACTATGGATTGCGCTTGCCTCCACATCATGCACCTTAAGTTCATTCCATTTTCCCACTACTCTCACGCTGAAAGAGTGTGTTTACTAGTTTACTATTTGTTTACTAGTTGTGTTTTGCGGGGGTTGAGCTTTGCTCTTTCGGCCCACCTCTCAACTGTCAATCAACTGTTTACTAACTACTTTTTTTTTTTTTCCACACCACACACACACACACACCCAGGAAGCAGCCCGTGACAGCTGACTAACTCCCAGGTACCTATTTACTGCTAGGTAACAGGGGCACTTAGGGTGAAAGAAACTTTGCCCATTTGTTTCTGCCTCGTGCGGGAATCGAACCCGCGCCACAGAATTACGAGTCCTGCGCGCTATCCACCAGGCTACGAGACCCCCCTCGTAGTGTGTGTGTGTGTGTGTGTGTATGTGTGTGTGTGTGTGTGTGTATGTGTGTGTGTGTGTGTGTGTGTGTGTGTGTGTGTGTGTGTGTGTGTGTATGTGTGTGTGTGTGTGTGCGTGTGTGTGTGTGTGTGTGTGTGTGTGTGTGTGTGTGTGTGTGTGTGTGTGCCAGCATCATAACAAAGTCAGTTAATTTATTTGTTTTTCCTTTTTTTTGTATCTACCTTTGCCATACTGTTCCTCTTTTTTTTTCTTCTCTTCTCTTCATGCTCTTCATCACTAAACTGTGCTTATGGGAGGTTGGGCTTCAGCTCATGAACCCCGGCTCACACACACACACCCCTTCTGTCGACTGGTATAAAGGTTTCCGAACTCTCGCATTTTCTATATCACTTTGACAGCTACGAGATTCTTTCAGATAGTCTGCACTTGTAGATATTCCCAAATATTTTGAATGTCGTGATCATGTTATTGTTTTTCTCTCTTGTTGCGGTTCGTGTGTGTGTGTATATATATACCAGTATGTGTGCCTGGAGTTGGATAATTTGTATGTGTTGTGTGTGTGTGCATGTGAGCGTATCTACATAAAGAATATGTTCTGGCAGGTGTTTGCTTTATTGACTGTTTGTGTGACCTATATTTAATGATTTTTTTTTTAAATATGTGAGACGAGTGCATGTGTGTGCCTATATCTCTTCGGTGTTACACATTTATCAAGAGTTTACTGCGGTTATCAATATTGCATGCATTAATCTACAGAGAGACACTCGTGCACATATATATATATATATATATATATATATATATATATATATATATATATATATATATATATATGTCGTACCTAGTAGCCAGAACGCACTTCTCAGCCTACTATGCATGGCCCGATTTGCTTAATAAGCCAAGTTTTCATGA
>NC_091171.1:35802028-35844528 GCF_040958095.1 Procambarus clarkii
ACTTTGAGCTCCGAAGCACTAGAGGAGACTATGTTAATAATAACATTTGAGTGGGAAGTTTATATGCTGGTAAACTGTTTAATAAGTGTAAAACAAAGCCGCCAAAGAGTGAGAAATGATGTACATGTTTCGCAAGTAGACGCTTAACTGCTTCTTGAGTGGTGGTCCTGGACCACTGTGACGTCACACGACGACGTGATAAGAACACGTCGAACATAAGAACAGAACATAAGAACATAAGAACAAAGGCAACTGCAGAAGGCCTATTGGCCCATACGAGGCAGCTCCTATTTATAACCACCCAATCCCACTCATATACCTGTCCAACCCACGCTTGAAACAATGGAGGGACCCCACCTCCACAATGTTACGCGGCAATTGGTTCCACAAATCAACAACCCTGTTACTGAACCAGTATTTACCCAAGTCTTTCCTAAATCTAAACTTATCCAATTTATACCCATTGTTTCGTGTTCTGTCTTGTGTTGATACTTTTAATACCCTATTAATATCCCCTTTGTTCTTCCTTCTTTGTTATGTCCTCCCCCCTCTCACAGAACAAACAGAACAGGACGGACAGAATCAAATCAAATCAAAATCAAATGTTTATTTAGGTAAAGTACATACATACAAGGGGTGATACACATATTGATGAATTTATAGATAGAGCCAGTACAAACAATGCCTAAAGTCACTACTACGCAAAGCGTTTCGGGCAGAGACGTCGCCAAGTGCTTCTGTCTCCCCCAGGTACGGGGAGACAGAAGTCTTCTTCAGAAGCGTCTTCTTCACAGGGAGCCGGTCGGCCGAGCGGACAGCACGCGGGACTTGTGATCCTGTGGTCCTGGGTTCGATCCCAGGCGCCGGCGAGAATCAATGGGCAGAGTTTTTTTCACCCTATGCCCCTGTTACCTAGCAGTAAAATAGGCACCTGGGTGTTAGTCAGCTGTCACGGGCTGCTTCCTGGGGGTGGAGGCTTGGTCGAGGACCGGGCCGCGGGGACACTAAAAAGTCCCGAAATCATCTCAAGATAACCTCAAGATAACCTCAAGAAGAAGAAGTCTGAAGTCTTGTTGCGACTCACTGTCTACTCTACATCGTGTTATTAAGAGAATAATGAGAATATTGCTCCATCGTCAAACACCTTCCTCGGGTTGACTATTAATACCTGGCGGGTGGAGGTGTTCTGGGAGGGGCCACAAGGACGCTTCTCAGTAACTGCGAGCGCTCGCCCTTCCAGCTGGCGGCCCACGGTGTAAGTCTGGCCCAGGATTCATCAAGCATTGCAGTGACCGCTTACGAAACCTGTACATCTTTCCTCAATCATGGCGGCTTTGTAAAATATTACAAACTTTACAAATTCCGAAACTTCGATATCTAAATGTTTTTAGTTACAACCTCGTAGCGCTTCTGAACACGTAAACCGTTTAATAAATATAGATTAGATCGATAAGAAAGTTAGGAAAGATGTAGAGGTTTCGAATGGGGACAGGTAAGTGCTTGGTGAATACTGGCTCTAGCTACGGGCACTGATGGGTGTGGTGTCTTGGGTCTCATAGTGAGCTCACTTCCCTCTATCTGTTGTGCATTCGCACCAGATCAAGGCCCTGAGATCCGTCTCTCATAACACGAGTAGGCTCTAAAACCTGAGAAAAGATATGTTCCCCTCTACGTCATTGTAACAAGAGAACAGCACATAGCAGAACAACATCCTCGTGGCGTAGTGGTAAGACGCTCGCCCGGCGTTTCGCGAACGCTTTGGCCTGGGTTCGTATCCAGGCCAGGGAAGGATTTACTTGGCACCAATCCTTAACTGTAGCCTCTGGTTTACCCAATAGTAAAATGGGTATCTGGTTGTTAAATGATTAGGCGGGTCGTATTCCGGGAACATTAGGATTAAGGACCTGCCAGAAACGCTACTCGTGCTAGTGGCTGTACAATATCTAGACGGATCTCAGGGCCTTGATAATGTAACAACTATTGTATATATAAATAAATAAATAACAACAATAAAACATGAAGATCATAACAGCAACAGGAGCGCGGCGCCAGGCAGTTGGCGCCAGGCAGTTGGCGCCAGGCAGTTGGCGCCAGACAATGGGAAACTCACACCTCCGAGAAGCTAACCACGGGACAGGTCACCTCGGGTCAACGGTGATGTGGTCACGAGGTTGTTAGATACGATGCCGTCAGGCTAATCCACGTAGATTAACTCTGCCAGTCAAAAGGCCGGCCGAAGACCTCACACACACACACACACACACACACACACACACACACACACACACACACACACACACACACACACACACACACACACACGCCTCGTTCAACTAGAGAGCAGCAGATCAACTCCAGGGACAGGACAGGGAGAGAGGTGGTGTGGGGTGGGGGGGGGGGGGGGGGTGGAGGTGGAGTGTGTGTGTGTGGGGGGGCTCCTGGAAGAACATATCGTCTCAAGGTCACGTGGAACAACCGTCTCAAGGTCACGTGGAACAACTGTCTCAAGGTCACGTGGAACAACTGTCTCAAGGTCACGTGGAACAACTGTCTCAAGGTCACGTGGAACAACTGTCTCAAGGTCACGTGGAACAACTGTCTCAAGGTCACGTGGAACAACTGTCTCAAGGCCACGTGGAACAACTGTCTCAAGGTCACGTGGAACAACTGTCTCAAGGTCACGTGGAACAACTGTCTCAAGGCCACGTGGAACAACTGTCTCAAGGTCACGTGGAACAACTGTCTCAAGGTCACGTGGAACAACTGTCTCAAGGTCACGTGGAACAACCGGTGCAGCAAGTCCGGGCCCTCTAGTCCTCCACCACCTTGTCACTCACTTATCTTTGCCTCTGATAAGGAACATTAGAGCTAGCAAGTGTCTTTTTATATGTTAAATAAGGTCATATTTTCAAAGTGTCATTCCCGTGTGTATATTAATCCTACCTATCATAGTGATATTGGGCATACCGTCCTCTTTGACCCCCTATAGTGACCTATAGCGCCCTACCAACGCAACCTAACGTAACGTAACGAAAATATTCGAGATTATATTTCGTTTTATATGTGATGGGCAGGACTCGTGTGACGTCACTTTGACGTCACACACTCTTCATTCCGGTACAGATTGTAGACCCTACTGGGTGGCTAGATGGACTGAGTGACACCCCACTCCTTGCTAATCCAACCACTTGGTCTGGACGGTAGAGCAACAATCTCGCTTCATGCAGGTCGGCGTTCAATCCCCGACCGTCCAATGATTGGGCACCATTCCTATCCCCCGTCCCATCCCAAATCCTTATCCTGACCCCTTCCCAGTGCTATATAGTCGTAATGGCTTGGCGCTTTCTCCTGCTACTTCCTTCCTTCCACTCCTTGCTAAGTCATTATCTGGACCATATGATCCTTAGAGCATATACGTGTTCACTTACGTGATCTCTCTACCTCTTACGTGTTCACTTACGTGATCTCTCTACCTCTTGCGTGTTCACTTACGTGATCTCTCTATCTCTTACGTGTTCACTTACGTGTTCTCTCTACCTCTTACGTGTTCACATACGTGATCTCTCTACCTCTTACGTGTTCACTTACGTGTTCTCTCTACCTCTTACGTGTTCACTTACGTGATCTCTCTACCTCTTACGTGTTCACTTACGTGATCTCTCTACCTCTTACGTGTTCACTTACGTGTTCTCTCTACCTCTTACGTGTTCACTTACGTGATCTCTCTACCTCTTACGTGTTCACTTATGTGATCTCTCTACCTCTTACGTGTTCACTTACGTGATCTCTCTACCTCTTACGTGTTCACTTACGTGTTCTCTCTACCTCTTACGTGTTCACTTACGTGTTCTCTCTACCTTTTACGTGTTCACTTATGTGATCTCTCTACCTCTTACGTGTTCACTTACGTGATCTCTCTACCTCTTACGTGTTCACTTACGTGATCTCTCTACCTCTTACGTGTTCACTTACGTGATCCCTACCATCTTACTTGACGTTTTCTCGACCGGTCCTCAGGCCAGGCTCGTTAAAGCAGCAGTCATGACGCATTCATCAATTTTAACGTACTATATATTTTCAGCGTTGCGGTTCGAACAGATGTCGTCAGCTCGAGAAGTGTTCGAACAGATGTCGTCAGCTCGAGAAGTGTTCGAACAGAGGTCGTCAGCTCGAGAAGTGTTCGAACAGATGTCGTCAGCTCGAGAAGTGTTCGAACAGATGTCGTCAGCTCGAGAAGTGTTCGAACAGAGGTCGTCAGCTCGAGAAGTGTTCGAATGTCATCAACGGTGAGTCGTGTGTGTGTAACACGTTTTTCATTCATAAAATAGTGGGTTTTGCGGCTGGATTAATGAGCATTTGGCCTTTGTTGCTGAGGACAGGCTGCGTTTTTTATGCATCAGCCTCAGAAGGTTGGGTGGGTTGCTGAGCATTTATGGGTAGGCAAAACAGTTACACTTTTACATTGCTGGTTAGGCGAAACAGTTGTATTTTTACTAAGTGGCAAATTGAGGGAACGGGCAAAAATATTACTGTAGTAGTTAGGAATCTCGATATCTTAAAAATCATTAATTGTAGAGGGTACGTTGATTTAATTCCCTTGTTAAGCCTGTACTGAACTTCTTGTAGGACAGATAGGTAAACATCTAGAGTTGACTATAAGACAACATGACTATTGCATAAGGACCGGTTAAGATTCACATGCAACAATATGCCTTACGTGCCCTGAACTGGGTGAGCTGTAAGGATTGGCATGCAAGATGCAATGCAGGTGATGCCATTTTCAGGAGGAACCACATACAAGTGGCCAGCCTACAGAGAACCATGATATCTTTAAACACTCAAAATCGGGACTATCTTCCTTATCGCCTGGATGGATAACAGATGGATAAGAACTGTAACAATTAAGCAGCTGGTGTTCAACTA
Organism: Procambarus clarkii; assembly: GCF_040958095.1. Taxonomy (NCBI): domain Eukaryota; kingdom Metazoa; phylum Arthropoda; class Malacostraca; order Decapoda; family Cambaridae; genus Procambarus; species Procambarus clarkii. Next base: position 35,806,952 of record NC_091171.1, read on the forward strand.
CACATATATCTATCCTGGCATATGTGTGTGACCACATACGCCATAAGGGAGCCGGTCGGCCGAGCGGACAGCACACTGGACTTGTGATCCTGTGGTCCTGGGTTCGATCCCAGGCGCCGGCGAGAAACAATGGGCAGAGTTTCTTTCACCCTATGCCCCTGTTACCTAGCAGTAAAATAGGTACCTGGGTGTTAGTCAGCTGTCACGGGCTGCTTCCTGGGGGTGGAGGCCTGGTCGAGGACCGGGCCTCGACCCCGAAATCATCTCAAGATAACCTCAAGATAACGCCAGAATAGACCAGCACATATGTGCCTCCTCCTGTGTTGTTTAAGCATGGAGCTCAGGGAACTATAAGGCAGTAACCAACTCTAACACGTGTTGGGAATTGGACCATATAGGATCTGAGATCTCATACCCGTCGGGTAAGGGTACTCGAGGCTTTCTCCAGGGGGTTGGATTCTATGCTCAACGACACTGCTAGAAAGCCCGGGGCTGACAGTTTGCTGTTTCAACGCCTCAGTGTGGCAATCGAGAGAGGAAACGCTTGCCATATCCTCGGCTCCCGACCTCTGACCATTCATTGTAATCGTCCATCTGTAACCATTAATTGTTACCTCGAATGCTATTTACAATCTTTTTTGAGGATTTGGGTCCTTATTTCAACCTGTGGTAGGATGCAGCAAGCATTATATATATATATATATATATATATATATATATATATATATATATATATATATATATATATATATATATATATATATATATATATATATATATATATATATATATATAAAACAGTGTCAGACCACGGAGGAAGAATTGAAACAGGAATTTCCTTAAGTACTTTCGTATTTAATAATACATCTTCAGAAGATGTATTATTAAATACGAAAGTACCTAAGGAAATTCCGGTTTCAATTCTTCCTCCGTGGTCTGACACTGTCACATTTTTCATCACGTGTTAATATTCGTGATTTACACACACACATATATGCGAACAAGCCTGAATGGTCCCCAGGACTATATGCGAATGAAAACTCACACCCCAGAAGTGACTCGAACCCATACTCCCAGAAGCAACGTAACTGGTAACTACAGGGCGCCTTAATCCGCTTGACCATCACGGCCGTCAAAGGAAGTGATAGCCGAGGCTATTTGAGCCACTTCCCCGACGGCAACTCGAATGGTTATCTTGGGCATAGCATTTCACCAAATCACCTCATTCTTTGGGGCACACGTGAGGAACACAAATGCGAACAAGCCTGAATGGTCCCCAGGACTATATGCGAATGAAAACTCACACCCCAGAAGTGACTCGAACCCATACTCCCAGAAGCAACGCAACTGGTAACTACAGGGCGCCTTAATCCGCTTGACCATCACGGCCGTCAAAGGAAGTGATAGCCGAGGCTATTTGAGCCACTTCCCCGACGGCAACTCGGATGGTTATCTTGGGCATAGCATTTCACCAAATCACCTCATTCTTTGGGGCACACGTGAGGAACACAAATGCGAACAAGCCTGAATGGTCCCCAGGACTATATGCGAATGAAAACTCACACCCCAGAAGTGACTCGAACCCATACTCCCAGAAGCAACGCAACTGGTAACTACAGGGCGCCTTAATCCGCGGAAGATAACCATCCGAGTTGCCGTCGGGGAAGTGGCTCAAATAGCCTCGGCTATCACTTCCTTTGACGGCCGTGATGGTCAAGCGGATTAAGGCGCCCTGTAGTTACCAGTTGCGTTGCTTCTGGGAGTATGGGTTCGAGTCACTTCTGGGGTGTGAGTTTTCATTCGCATATAGTCCTGGGGACCATTCAGGCTTGTTCGCATTTGTGTTCCTCACGTGTGCCCCAAAGAATGAGGTGATTTGGTGAAATGCTATGCCCAAGATAACCATCCGAGTTGCCGTCGGGGAAGTGGCTCAAATAGCCTCGGCTATCACTTCCTTTGACGGCCGTGATGGTCAAGCGGATTAAGGCGCCCTGTAGTTACCAGTTGCGTTGCTTCTGGGAGTATGGGTTCGAGTCACTTCTGGGGTGTGAGTTTTCATTCACACACATATATATATAGACCTGTAATTGTGTACAGATAAAGAGAGCGATAAATAAACATTTTTTGTATTCAATTACTGTTAAAAAAATCCATAAAAAATAATATATCACTTATTCCTACATATTTACATAACAACAGACTCCCACACACACTTGCAAGTTAACGAATATTAATAAAGATTAAAAAGCAACATTTCCGTCAACCTCATGTATACCGTTAGCGACGTCCGACACACACTTCCCCTCGCGGGAGCTACACTCTTTCATACACCATAACTTTCCCAAAACATTATAATCTCCTTATCCAGCGCCACCTGAGGGGAGGCCGCACGCAACACCCTTCTCGAAAGGGATCAACACTATAAGGAAATGCAACCTAGTTGGTTACAGTCCCAGGAGACTCGTCTACGGTGGGGACCCCTCGCGTTACTACACAGGAGGTTGCGGCCAGAATGTCCAGCCTGACCACCGGAGGCGCGAGGTAAATTTGGAAAAAGAAAGAAAGATACGCTGGAATTGTTAGTCAATAGAGAGGGGCGTGTTATCCTAAGTCTAACGGTACTGGAGGATGAGTTACGCCAGTTAGCACCTTGAGGCCAAGACTGCAACCTTGAAAGGGGGAAGGGGGGGTTGGGGGAGCAATTAGCTGGTGAATGCGAGGTATACACACACATACAGCGTTTGTGATTCACATTCCTCGGGCCCGGGTTCGATTTCAGGTCCATACAAAAACAAATGTGTTTTTTTTTATTTACACCCGATGCCTTTGAACCTGGGTGTTTGTTAGACAGCTGTTGCTGGCTGCATACTGGGGATGTGTGTGTGTGTGTGTGTGTGTGTGTGTGTGTGTGTGTGTGTGTGTGTGTGTGTGTGTGTGTGTGTGTGTGTGTGTGTGTGTGTGTGTGTGTGTGTGTGTGTGTGTGAGTGTATGTGCGTGCGTGTATTGACTATTTATATTTACTATTTATATTTACTATTCATATTTACTATTTGTGCCTGCGGGATCGAGCTGTTAGCTCTTGGACCCCCGCCTTTCTAGCCATCGTTTGTCTAATGTATTGACTCCCGATCGAATTTGCTATATTACATCTACAACATTTATTTTCATCTCTCTCTCTCTCTCTCTCTCTCTCTCTCTCTCTCTCTCTCTCTCTCTCTCTCTCTCTCTCTCTCTCTCTCTCTCTCACTCACTCACGCACACACATTAGGGAAACGCATTAGGGTGAGGAAATTAAACCTTCCGTCCCATCTACAAAATTATCAGAGGAATTGACAGGGTGGAAAAATAAACTATTTAGTATAGGCGGAATATGAACAAGGGGACACAGGTACTCAAATGAGCCACAGAGACATTATAATTTTTTTTTTAAGTATTAGAGTAGTTAACAGTTGAATTGATACATTAGGCAGTGAAGTGGTGGAGGCTGACTTCGTACACTTTCAAATGTAGATATGAGAGAACCAAATAGGCTCAGGAACCTGTACACCAGTTGATTAACAGTTGAGAGGTGAGACTAAAGAGCCAGAGCTCAACCCACAAGCACATCTAAGTGAGTACACACTAGAGGAAAGCATAAAGGACATCATACGAGGAGCGTATGTGTCGCTTTTCAACTACATAATCGCTTTTAATTATATGAATGGTAAAATACTAGAGAAACTGTTCATGACTTTTGTGAAACCAAAATTGGACTATGCAGCAGATGTATGGTGCCCAAATCTCAAGACACTCATCAATAAACTGGAAAAGGTGCAAAGACATGCTACAAAATGGCTTCCGGAACTGTGAGTGTATGAGAGGGATCATATAAATTTGTATATTTGTATAAACAAGAGTTATGAGGAGAGACTAGAGTCGTTAAGTATGGCAAAACTAGAAGCTAGAAGAAGAAGAATAGGCGATTTGATCATCACTTACAAAATAGAAACAGAAATGGACCAAACTGGCAAACAGGAAATCCTGAAACTAACAACCTCAAGAACAAGAGGCCATAGATTCAAGCTAAAGAAACAAAAGTGCTGACAAAATATATTAGAAAGCTTCTTTTTACAGAGTGGTAGACGGCTGGAACAAGTTAAGCGAGAAGGTGGTGGAGGCCAAGACCGTCAGTAGTTTCAAAGCGTTATACGACAAAGAGTACTGGGAAGACGGGACACCACGAGCGTAGCTCTCATCCTGTAACTACACTTAGGTAATTACACCTATGTAATTACAGAGTGTGAGCCACACAGCCACAGAGATATTAGAAAGAACGTTTTTAGTGTCAGAGTGGTTGACATTAGAAAGTGATGTGGTGGAGGCTGACTCCATACACAGTTTCAAGTGTAGATATGATAGAGCCCAATAGGCTCAGGAACCTGTACACCTGTTGACTGACGATTGAGAGGCGGGACCACAGAGCCAGAGCTCAACCCCCGCAAGCACAATTAGGTGAGTACACACACACACACTCTGCGTGTTGTGTGTACTCACAGAGATAGTCTTTGGTCCAGCCACTCAACTGTCAATCAAATGGTGTACAGATTATGCGGCAGATGTGGTGTCTGCCTCCACCACATCATTACCTAATGCATTCCGAAAAGAATGGCACACTGAATTGATTGTAGATGGTGGTGAAGGCAGGAGGAGGCAGTGTGGTGAAGGCAGTGTGGTGAAGGCAGTGTGGTGAAGACAGGGGGGGGGGGGGGGGGTGGCAGCTAGCCTGCCAATTCCTGCATGGGTGGAAAATGGCCGTGACCATACAAGGTGGCTGCCGTGACAAACGTTCCTCACAGACAGTCCCTGGGAATCCAGAGTGTTTGTATACATTATCTCTGACTAAGTTGTAATTAACTCATCATACAAAGTATTTTTCCCATCCTCTTTTGTTGTTGTTGCAGCTCCCACGTGATGTTATAGTGCGGGTTCTGCTTTACTTTGCCGAGTCTCTCTTTCCCTGGGGCTCAGAGGCTCTTAATTGTCTTCCTACTTTCTTTATTATTTGCAAAACATTACCTCCGGTAGACCCGGCATTTCCAACCAAGCGTTGCAAATTATTGCAAGGGGTCTATATAGAATGTTACAGCTGCTTCTGCTAGTATCAGCTCCTTTATTTTACTTATCTCTTTTAGTCTTCTAATTCGGTCAGTCTTAAGAAAATCGTAGATATAGAAGCATATCTAGATTCAGTTTTGCTGCTTCCTGTGAGATTTTATCGAGTACTTTAATGCAATGTGCTTCTCTGTTATGGTTCTTCTTCTATTTTGTTTAATCTGATCACTTCATCACTCAACGACATCTTTTTGCTAGTGGGGCTCTGTATAGTCATTCAGGATGGTCCTTGGCCTGGGGTGCTAGGTCATTCAGGATGGTCCTTGGCCTGGGGTGCTATGTCATTCAGGATGGTCCTTGGCCTGGGGTGCTAGGTCATTCAGGATGGTCCTTGGCCTGGGGTGCTAGGTCATTCAGGATGGTCCTTGGCCTGGGGTGCTAGGTCATTCAGGATGGTCCTTGGCCTGGGGTGCTAGGTCATTCAGGATGGTCCTTGGCCTGGGGTGCTAGGTCATTCAGGATGGTCCTTGGCCTGGGGGACTATGTCATTCAGGATGGTCCTTGGCCTGGGGTGCTATGTCATTCAGGATGATCCTTGGCCTGGGGTGCTAGGTCATTCAGGATGGTCCTTGGCCTGGGGGACTATGTCATTCAGGATGGTCCTTGGCCTGGGGTGCTAGGTCATTCAGGATGGTCCTTGGCCTGGGGTGCTAGGTCATTCAGGATGGTCCTTGGCCTGGGGTGCTATGTCATTCTCATACTGCTCCTCCGTTACTCTTCTCATTTCCTTGTTTTATAATCATTTTGCCTTACTTCTGATCTGTGCTCCCTTCATTTATTGCATATTCTTTTGCTTCTGTCTTATAGCAAGCCAAGACGGGCATGTTTGTGCAAGGTGAGCAACTTCATACCGTCACTCTGTCACGTTATGGCGAGTAGTGAATAGGTGAACACGTCGATAGCCAGAAGGACATTAACAAGCGTGACAGAGGCGTCCTGTCCCTGACTAGACAGGCGTACCATCTAGAACGGACGACAGAAAGGGTATATATATCTGTCTGATTCTTACGTGGGCTCGAGACAGACAGCAATATCCAGGCCTATAGGTCTGACTTTCTATAGGCCTAGTATAGTACATCTCTGCAGTAAATCAGGCCGCATATTAATATTAGATTCGCTAATTTAGACCTATGAATAGTTAGAATAGGTCGATGGTACGGTTGTTTCTGGTTAATTGTCATTCCCTTTAGTAAACAACAGTAGAAAACGTGGACCTTTGATTGGTGGTATTGTCCATAATCTGTTTACATAGTGACTGTAGGTTCTGTCATGCTTAGAAGACAGGCTGATGCGTGCCAGAGCAGCCCCGTCCACTCAACTCATACGTCTCATTTTCGACGTAATATGGTCTCTGACGTACAAAATACCATTAGGACTTTGTATTGTGTGTATATTGGGGCAAATAAACAGAACGGGCTACACCTTGAGGTTACCTTGAATATCTTTAAATATTATAGTTATGTCAACTTCTACGTAATGAACCTACATTTACACAAAAGTTTAGGATCAAATTTGTTAATTACTTATAAGAAACAAATTATGATTATTTTTTTCCATTGATTAGTACTATAGTGAAATAAAGATTTTGAAAATAATTTACGAACTGTATATTTCTAATAAAAATATTATTAACTATGAGATTAATAATAATAATAATAATAATAATAATAATAATAATTATTATTATTATTATTATTATTATTATTATTATTTTTATAATTTATTTTATAATTATTATATCATTACTCTTATAACTTTCCAATTTATATTATTATTGTTTGTTCTCAAACTGTTATTCGAGAACAGGAGCTGATGACATGACAATATAATGTTCTGGAGACAGAAGAACAATGATTAAGGACAAGAAGAGAGGAAAACCCCCCAGTGAGTCATGGGTTTATACAGCTGAAACAAAGACAATTCTCTTTAACAAAAGCATTTCTATAAACAAAGACAAACGTATGAGATTTAGAGTCATTTGCATGATAAAGACTGTGTATAGTGTGTGTTTGTTTGTTTGTTTGTTTGTATGGTGAGGTGTTGTGGAGTAGTCCACTCAGGTTGGTGATATGCTGGGTTGGTATAACATTGGTATATACGGCATATAACCCTCACACTCATGACCCCTCACACTCACGACCCCTCACAAGCACGACCCCTCACAAGCACGACCCCTCACACTCACGACCCCTCACACTCACGACCCCTCACACTCACGACCCCTCACACTCACGACCCCTCACACCTACAGCAAGAGAGGGAGAGCAGCACCAACAACCATGCTAGCAACAGCACGCCAACACTGTGCCCCCCCCAACACTGTGCCCCCCCCCAACACTGTGCCCCCCCCCCCCCCCAACACTGTGCCCCCCCCCAACACCAAGGTTATAACTTCCGACTCAGAAACCTGTTTGTGTACAGCGTGCAGCACCGGAAGTGTGGAGGTGTTGAGGGTCTTGGTGGTGGTGGTGGTGGTGGTGGTGGTGGTGGTGGTGGTAGTAATGGTGGTGGTGGTGGTGGTAGTGGTGGTGGTGGTAGTGGTGGTGGTGGGGGGGGGGGTGGTGGTAGTGGTGGTGGTAGTGGTGGTGGTGGTGGTGGTGGTGGTGGTAGTAGTGGTGGTGGTGGTGGTGGTAGTGGTGGTGGTGGTAGTGGTGGTGGTGGGGGGGGGTGGTGGTAGTGGTGGTGGTGGTAGTAGTGGTGGGGGGGGGGGTGATGTCCAGCACTTTATGCCCCCGCCTCTTAGCCTGGTTGTACTTGGTGGGTTATAATTTAACTATTCTGACGATCCAATTCTCTGTCGAATCTGTCGTTAAGGTTGCGGGTGGAGGTGGCTTCTGCAACTTCTTCCCTCAGTGCATTAAAGTTGTGTCCGCCCCGGACAATATTCCTTACCTTTCAAGTCGACTAAAATGTGTTTCTAGCTCCCACCTGTGGTCTCTTAACTTATGTTCCCTCAGTTCAGTGTGTCTGTTCATCTCTACCATGTCTATTACACTCGGTACCATTTATATGGTAATCATATCCCTCTGTTTCTTCTCACTTCTAGGGTTGCCGGATTAAGTTCTTATACCCTGTTCTCGTAGTTTGAAAACTCTTCGCTCCAGCACTAATCTTGTTTCAATTCTCTGTACAATTCACGTCTTGTTTTGCGCTTGAAAAGGCACCAATTTAATGGTAATGCTACATAACATAATACTGATCTAAAATAGGTAGTAATGAATGCATTAAAAATATTCTTATTTTTCTCGTTTTAAATGTTGTTCCATATGCAGAGATTGTCCAGGTGAGGACTGTCAGGACCCGCGGGAAGCAGTCCTTCAGGGCACTCTGAACAACATGTATGAAGGATCGGTATTAAAAGGATGGGCTCACGTATCTTTCTATTTCAATTTAAATTCACGTATTATTAAGTATTCATAGAAAATTTGAGAAACTTTAGAGTGTGGCCCAGAGGCTACAACATTTTATATATATATATATATATATATATATATATATATATATATATATATATATATATATATATATATATATATATATATATATATATATATATATATATATATATAAATCCCAAGGCACTCTTGCCCCAGGGGCCATGCGTCTCAGACGCTATCGAAACAAAGATGTATTGACCTTCCAATCGCCTGTATTTGACTGATTTTGATTTGATTGATCCTGATTTGGATTTGATTTGATTTTGATGTTCCTTAATGGAGCCCTGTTGCTTATGCAACATAAGCAACAGGGCTCCATTAAGGAACATATAATCTCTTCCCACAACCAAACCATCGCCAGAGAAATCCTAGTAAACAACACAGAAATCATCGATAGATACAGCGATAGCAGGCGGCTTGACGTTTGCGAGGCACTACACATCAAGAAGTCAACACCAGCAATCAACAGCCAATTAATGCACAACTATATTCTACCCACCTCAAGACTCCGCTCCAATATAGAAGCATCAAGAAATATGGACCAATAGGCTTTCTACAAACACTTCTATTCAATACCCACTGTTTCGTGTTCTGTCTTGTGTTCATGAAATTAATACCCTATTAATGCCACCTCTTGTTCTGTCTTGTGTTGATGAAATTAATACCCTATTAATGCCACCTCACCCCATCCACCTCACTAAAATGTAGATATAAAATCGGAGATGCGTAAGTTCTATTCACACGGGAGACATCTCCCGTCACGCAGGGTGCAGTCGCACCTCCACAGATCTCCAATATCAGCTCTTGATACTGGTAATGGCTCAAAAGGGCCACCACTTACGGGCTATTCATGCCCGTGCCACCTTTTGGGTGGCTTAATCTTTATCAATCAATCATCAGTTCTATTCAGTTGTGTATTTGTAAACTAAAGTCTTTGAAAATGTAATAAGTTTTACGAAACGCGCTCGTGTCGCGTCAGACTAGAAATAAAAAATGAATTTTGGAGTATTGATTTTTTATTTACCTCCAACAGTGAAAAGAAATGTACGAAAGATTGAGAAAATTCGTGTTAGAATTATTAATCTTACTTTTTCGGTCACATTTAATAATATATGTCTACAGGAAAGACTGCTACCAAAATATACTAATATATATATATATATATATATATATATATATATATATATATATATATATATATATACATATATATATATATATATATATATATGTATATATATATATATATATATATATATATATATATATATATATATATATATATATATATATATATATATATATTAACGTCTCCGAAGAAGTATCAAGATAGTTTGACCTCACTCTACTGGAGAAAATGAAATATAGGATGGACATGATTGCGACACACTAGATACTATCGGGTATTGGCAAGGGGGAATTGTTCTCATGGGGATGGGCTAGGAAGAGGGGTCACACAAGGGGTGAGACCAGTACAAGGGGTCACACAAGGGGTGAGAGCAGTACAAGGGGTCACACAAGGGGTGAGAGCAGGAAGAGAGAGGTTATACTCATTGAACCAGAATATTCAAATGAGACAGATTAGAAAAAAACATTTCTTGTGAGAGGAAAGCGATGAGAGAGGAGAGGAGGAAGGTTAAGAGGTGAGAGAGGGGAGGAGGGGGGTGAGGTAAGGAGGTGGTGAGGGGGGGAGGGGAGTAGTTAATGATGCCTCTTTCCAGTCCATTAGTGGTCAGGGAGACTAGGGGGAACAAGTAGGCAGGGAGATAACAGGTCAGTAAGGGGGGAGGGAGATCAGTGAGTATCAAGACCAAGAGGGGGGGCGGGGGAAGGTATTCAGAAGGTTGTAGATCCCGTTAAGGAAACCAGTAGCGTCAAGTTGAAGGGGGATCACAACCAGAAGAATAACAACACCATCCAAACCACAACAACATGATGAATCAATGAATAAATATTGAGGCCGTTCGTCGGAATCAAACCACCGGCCCTGTTCCCCCTCAGGCACACGCACTACCAACTCAACCATGATGAGATCTCAAATATCGTGAAAGTATCTCGTAAAATACATTATATGCCCATCATGGTTCAGGCGGTATAGCGTATGTGACAACCCGCTCTCTTGATTACCACTCCGTAAGAAATGCAACGGTCCTGCCTAACTTAAAGCGTCAGAAGCTATAGCTATAACCAACTGGAACTGGTGGTAGTCAATAGTTTCAGGAAGCGTCGATATTACGATGATTTAAAATTTTCCTAAACCACGCCAATTATTACGTAAGGGTCGATAGTGTATATAAAATGTAGTGGACAGAGTAAGAGGTTTTTTCTTCAGGGACGCGAGTTCGAGCTGACCGCACAACCTCAGTAGAAGGATAAGGAGGAGGGGGATCAAAGGCTGTAGTGTCAGGTCAATGAAGGTCAAGAGGTGGAAACGTCGGTCCAGTCATTGACGCCGGAGGAAGGGCTAAAGTTATCAAACTATAAGTTCAAAGCCAACCAGAAGAACACATATAGAGGGTGTTGTATGTGTGTATAGTGTTATATGTGTTCACTCTCCGCCCAGCGGAGAGTGAACCTCGCATCCTTGGGGATCAAAACCCGGATTTCTCCGCACTTCGCCCTGATGGCATCACTATATCCCCTTGGAAGATGGGCAGGAACTTGGTGTGGGACTACACGTGTGTATCCACCCTGGCTGACACTTATATACACTTCGGTGCTGATCAAGCAGGTGTGGCGGCCAACCACAGGGAAATAGCAAAATCAGTCAAATACAGGCGATTGGAAGGTCAATACATCTTTGTTTCGATAGCGTCTGAGACGCATGGTCCCTGGGGTAAGAGTGCCTTGGGATTTCTCAGGGAATTAGGCTCCAAGCTCATTGACGTCACCAGGGACCCAAGAGCTGCCAGATTTTTGTTTCAGCGCCTCAGTGTGGCGATCCAGAGGGGAAACGCCTGCTGCATCCTCGGTTCCCGTCCTGAAGCGGAGGAGCTTCAAGAGATCCATAACCTTTAAGCACTCTTTGTATCAACCAATGTATATCTTGTAACCTTTAAACAAATAATAAAGCAAAAAAAAATCAAAGGAAGGGGGAGGTAGGAGAAAAGCACACAGAAACTGTGTAGGAGGGGACTTAAACATTCCCTCTATTGCGTTATGTGTGGTTTCCTCCGAGGCTATGGGTCCCCCTTCTTCCAGCCAGAGGTGGTACTCCCTTCCTTATGTATATATATATATATATATATATATATATATATATATATATATATATATATATATATATATATATATATATATATATATATATATGTCGTACCTAATAGCCAGAACGCACTTCTCAGCCTACTATTCAAGGCCCGATTTGCCTAATAAGCCAAGTTTTCATGAATTAATGTTTTTTCGTCTACCTAACCTACCTAACCTAACCTAACCTAGCTTTTTTGGCTACCTAACCTAACCTTACCTATAAATATAAGTTAGGTTAGGTTAGGTAGGGTTGGTTAGGTTCGGTCATATATCTACGTTAATTTTAACTCCAATAAAAAAAAATTGACCTCATACATAGAGAAAAGGGTTGCTTTATCATTTCATAAGAAAAAAATTATAGTAAATATATTAATTCAGGAAAACTTGGCTTATTAGGCAAATCGGGCCTTGAATAGTAGGCTGAGAAGTGAGTTCTGGCTACTAGGTACGACATATATATATATATATATATATATATATATATATATATATATTCTCTCTCTCTCTCTTTTTCTCTCTCTCATATATATCAGTAATACACACACACACACACACACACACACACACACACTCTTGGGATTTAAGCCCAATTAAGAAGAGTTTCACCAACTTCCTGTGTAACTTACCTTAGTCCGGGTCTCATGGGCTTGGCTCTCTCTCTCTCTCTCTCTCAGTAAGTGCAAGATCAGTAGACACCCTCGACGACCTACTCCCATGACGTGTGACATAGAGATAGAGACGTCGACAGAGCCATAGGATCGAAGACACAGAGAGAGAGTCGCGAGGCTGATATATATATATATATATATATATATATATATATATATATATATATATATATATATATATATATATAAATATATATATGCCTTATTATTCTTATTATTGATATTATTATTGTCAAGAATGTCGACATCAGCCACTTAACTGTTCACATATTACCGAAGGATATTTACATGTTCACAAAAACTTGTTAAATATTCAGAAAGAACACCAGGAGATCACTTCCGCTTCCGGTGTCTGGTGTTCGGGGGGGGGGGGAGTGGGAGGGGGGAGTGGGGGGGGGGGTTGCAACCTTGGGCTGGTCGAGTCTTATAATCACCACTATAAGGTCTCAATCCTATTGCTCTTTCGCCAACCCTATGCATCTGTCTCAACCCTATTGCCCTGTGACCCACTCTATATGGCTCTCTTCCCCAATTCTATATGGCTCTATGTCTCTCAGCCTCGCGACTCTCTCTCTGTGTCTTCGATCCTATGGCTCTGTCGACGTCTCTATCTCTATGTCACACGTCATGGGAGTAGGTCGTCGAGGGTGTCTACTGATCTTGCACTTACTGAGAGAGAGAGAGAGAGAGAGAGCCAAGCCCATGAGACCCGGACTAAGGTAAGTTACACAGGAAGTTGGTGAAACTCTTCTTAATTGGGCTTAAATCCCAAGAGTGTGTGTGGGGGGGGGGGAGGGGAGTCTAATTAAGTTGATACGCTCTACAGGGGGATTGGTAGATGTATGGAATTCATAAATGTACTGATAATTTAGAGAGCTAGCAGACAGCAGACAGACAGACAGACAGACAGACAGACAGACAGACAGACAGACAGACAGACAGACAGACAGACAGACAGACAGACAGACAGACAGACAGAGAAACAGAGAGAAAGCTAGAAAGTAAGAAAGAGAGAGTAGGCTAGGAAAAAAACAAAAAGAGAGAAAGCTAGAAAATAAGAGAGAGAGACAGACAGAGGTAGAGAGGCATAACAAGGATATAAAGACTGGGGAGGGACAGAGATAATGGACCCGTCTAGTCAGCTGTACCGAAAGCCCTGTTCGCTAACTCAAGGTAAGGCAGTTCTTACCTAACTGTACTTTTCTAACAGTGTGCAGGACGAGCTTCAGCTCCTCAGCCCCGACTGTTGGTCATCTAATAAAACGACACCCGAACCCATCCAGTCTAAAACATCCTATCATAGTTTACTATATTGAAACCCCCAAAAAGTATTTTGTATATCTGGATCATGTCATCACTAGTAAGGAACGCAAAGTTCCGTGCACAGGTCTCTGAAGGCTGTCCTGATGCCAGGGACAACTAGGATAACCCTTGGAATTGTCCTAGCTGTCCCTGTCCCTTGCATAAGGGATAATGGCACAATAATGTTATTGCCTTGGGCTCAGTTTTCTTGATTTTTTTCCCCTTATTCCTCACCTGCTCTCACTCCAACTGCTCTTACACTCCAACTCCTCACACTCCAAATCCTCACACTCCACCTCCTCACACTCCACCTCCTCACACTCCAACTCCTCACACTCCACCAGCATTATCCTCACTTTATTAAGACTTAATTGAAATCCTCAGATAAGACAAAATTGTAGTTGATTTTGTCAATAAAGATGTTAATAATAACAAACTCCAACCACTCTTGTGCTTACAATGGCTTCCACGGGTCAGTGTTTCTTAGGTCCTACTTAACAAGGGTCGATAACTACTTGGTATAATAGTCCTTGTTAAGGGGGGTCCAAGACGGGTTGTTAAGGGGGGGTCCAAGACGGGTTGTTAAGGGAGTCCAAGACGGGTTGTTAAGGGGGGGTCCAAGACGGGTTGTTAAGGGGGGGTCCAAGACGGGTTGTTAAGGGGGGGTCCAAGACGGGTTGTTAAGGGGGGTCCAAGACGGGTTGTTAAGGGGGGGTCCAAGACGGGTTGTTAAGGGGGGGTCCAAGACGGGTTGTTAAGGGGGGTCCAAGACGGGTTGTTAAGGGGGGGTCCAAGACGGGTTGTTAAGGGGATCCAAGACGGGTTGTTAAGGGAGTTCAAGACGGGTTGTTAAGGGGATCCGAGACGAGCCGAATGGTTGGGGCTCTCCTGTGACATCTCCATCCATCTCTGCATCCATCTTTTAATCCATCCATCTATCCATCATTCTATCTATTCATCTCACTTTCTATCCATCTGTTCATCCATCCATCTATCAATCCATTCATCTATCAATCTATCCGTCAATATATCCATGATATCTATCCATCTATTCATCCCTCTATCTATCCATCTATCTATCCGTCTATTCATCCATCTATATATCCATTTATCCATCGATGTACTCATCTGTCTATCCATCTACCCATTGTTGTATCCATTGATATATATTCCTCTATCCATCCAGTTTTCTATTCTTTGTCTCTTTCTATTCGCTGTCTCTCTCTGTCTGTCTCTCACTGTGTGTGTGTGTGTGTCTATGGCTCTTTCTCGATATCTGTTTCAGACAGACTATATCTTTTACAGTAAAGAAGCAATGGTCTAATGTGTGGCAGTGGTCGGCAGAGAGATGAATTCAGGAGGGTGGAATTCAGTACTAAAAAAATTACCCCTTACTGTGGTAAAGCGGCCGAGGCATGAATAACCTTGGACGCTGTGACTGTGGACGCTGTGACTGTGGACGCTGTGACTGTGGACGCTGTGACTGTGGACGCTGTGACTGTAGACGCTGTGGAAGAATCGTCTGGTTTATGCCAGTACGGACAAATTATCGAAAGGAAATTTCTCTTAATTATCCCAAGATGAGTGAACAAAAGTGCATGTTTCTATAACAAAAACAATGGTTTTTGAAAACATTTAGCTGTATTTTCCGCCGGTCCCTTTTTAATTCTGGCCACCCCCGACCCGTCTATGTTCATCCCGTACCCCAGACCATTCACGCTACCAGTTTGAGTGAGCCTAGTCCCAAGGGGGTATATGGCCTCCAGCTTTGAACAGCCCGATAGACAGGCATTCTCTCATAATATTGATATGCATCAATCAATGTGCCGTCCCTCGCCGCATCAATCACATCATCAACTGAGAGATTCCATCCGGTAGACCGGGGCTCGCAACACCTCAGCAACTTCTTAGTTCCGGTAGCCTTGCTCAGGCGCCTCCCTCAGTCACACACACACAAAAAAAAAAAATATTGGGAAATCATCTTGTAGTAACTGGACTCATTCATAAGATGTGAATCACGCCACAGCAACCACACCCCCATGCGCGCGCACACACACACACACACATACACACACACACACACACACATACACACACACACACACACACACACACACACACACACACACACACACACACACACACTCACACACACACACACACACACACACACACACACACACACACACACACACACACACACACACTCACACACACACACACACACACACACACACACACACACACACACACACACACACACACACACACACACACACACACACACACACTTACACACACACACACACACACACACACACACACACACACACACACACACACACACACACACACACACACACACACACACCTGACTCACCGTCCTTGCCGCTTCAAATATTTAACATTCTACACCTGAAGTCTTCAACAGTTTATTTACTTATATAAAATCATTCAAACATTTACAAAAGAAGTCTGCAACATTATCTAATTTCTTCTTACCAGAATTTAATTTCAAATACATAAGAAATTATAAAGTTGAATAACTTAAATTTATATAATATATATATTATATATCTATATAAATAAAAATGTAAATGTTTGTTTGTTCAAAATCGCTAATCTCAGAAAGTTCTTCACCGATTACTTTGAAATTTTGACACAACGTTCCATTCGCATACGAGCGTGTTTTTATATACCTACTATATAGATGCCACACCTGTGACAGGTAAAAACATGCTTTTTTTTTTTTTTAAACAGTAACATCTGTTGCACGAAAAATCAACACACGCTATACTAAATATGTTACGATTCCATTTCATTGTTTCCAATTGCATTGATAAATTAAATTTTCATTGACTTCGATTTATTTTCATTTTGTTTTAATTATTTTGTGTGACATTGGTTTGGAATTGAGCTGTGTTGTTTACCATACCGTTCATTTCGTGAGTAGAGTTTTTTTTTTATTTTCATTGCTTTTCATTTACTTTTTTTTTACTGTACTTCTTACTTACTTTTCAGTGATGGGAACATCAGATCATTTGGAAAAGCATCGGATGAGGGAGTGGGGAATGGTGGGGAGGACGAGGGGACGGAAGTAGGGGATGTGGGGAGGACGAGGGGACGGAGGACAGGGGAATGGTGAGGAGGACGAGGGGATGGGGGAGTGGGGAATGGTGGGGAGGACGGGAAAGGCTGCTGTGGCCGGGTACAGCAAGTTTATATAAAGTGGTTGTATACGGCTTTCAGCTGTTTCATATTGCTTGTGGCTGTTGTATATTGCATGTAGCTATTCAATAGTGTTTGTAATTGTTGTATATTGTTTACATTTATGACCCAAGTTACAACCAGATCCAAGACTACACCCAGGCAACACCCAGACCACAGGCTACACCCAGGCAACACCCAGACCACACCCATACAACACCCAGACCACAGGCTACACCCAGGCAACACCCAGACCACAGGCTACACCCAGGCAATACCCAGACCACAGGCTACACCCAGGCAACACCCAGACCACAGGCTACACCCAGGCAATACCCAGACCACAGGCTACACCCAGGCAATACCCAGACCACAGGCAACACCCAGGCAATACCCAGACCCCAGGCAACACCCAGACTCCAGGCTACACCCAGGCAACACCCAGGCAACACCCAGACCACAGGCTACACCCAGGTAACACCCAGACCCCAGGCAACACCCAGGCAATACCCAGACCCCAGGCAACACCCAGACTCCAGGCTACACCCAGGCAACACCCAGGCAACACCCAGACCACAGGCTACACCCAGGCAACACCCAGACCACAGGCTACACCCAGGCAATACCCAGACCACAGGCTACACCCAGGCAACACCCAGACCACAGGCTACACCCAGGCAATACCCAGACCACAGGCTACACCCAGGCAATACCCAGACCACAGGCAACACCCAGGCAATACCCAGACCCCAGGCAACACCCAGACTCCAGGCTACACCCAGGCAACACCCAGGCAACACCCAGACCACAGGCTACACCCAGGTAACACCCAGACCCCAGGCAACACCCAGGCAATACCCAGACCCCAGGCAACACCCAGACTCCAGGCTACACCCAGGCAACACCCAGGCAACACCCAGACTCCAGGCTACACCCAGGCAACACCCAGACCACAGGCTACACCCAGGCAATACCCAGACCACAGGCTACACCCAGGCAACACCCAGACCACAGGCTACACCCAGGCAATACCCAGACCACAGGCTACACCCAGGCAATACCCAGACCACAGGCAACACCCAGGCAATACCCAGACCCCAGGCAACACCCAGACTCCAGGCTACACCCAGGCAACACCCAGGCAACACCCAGACCACAGGCTACACCCAGGTAACACCCAGACCCCAGGCAACACCCAGGCAATACCCAGACCCCAGGCAACACCCAGACTCCAGGCTACACCCAGGCAACACCCAGGCAACACCCAGACCCTAGCCTACACCCAGGCGACACCCAGACCCTAGGCTACACCCAGGCGACACCCAGACCCTAGCCTACACCCAGGCAACACCTAGGCTACACCCAGGCAACACCCAGGCAACACCCAGGGCTAACACGACCATGCCAGTGTAGCCCACGACAGGAACACCCACTCCGTTGATCTAACGAGGACACATTTTTTGTCGTTTCTCCCCACCATGGAATAAAAACCTGATCGGGTTAGGTGGCGTCGCAAGGAGCAGCCGGAAGTCTCCTAAAGGAGAGTCGGACACAAGGTAGGACGGACGAACAAGGTTAAACTGGTAAAGTAAACCGGTTTACGGACTATGTAAACTCCACCCCCCCCCCCCTCCTCCCCCTCCACCAGTGTACCGTTATATATGCTGTTGTGCCTTATGTCGTTTTTTCCTCCTCCACCCTTGGGTTTTGGCTTTTTCGTAGATGTGTCGTAGTTTGGTCGATTTCCTCAGTCGTAACTGATGGGTTTTTTGTTCTCAGTCGTATCTGATGTTTTTTTTTTCTAAGTCGTAATTGATGTTTTTTTCAGACGTAATTGATAGTTTTTTCCTCAGTCGTAAATATTTTTTTTTTTTTTTCCTCTGTCGTAACTGATGGGTTTTTTCTCAGTCGTAACTGTTGTTTTCTTTCTCAATCGTAACTGTTGGTTTTTCTCAGTCGTAACTGTTGGTTTTTCTCAGTCGTAACTGTTGGTTTTTCTCAGTCGTAACTGTTTTTTTTTTGTTTCCTCTGTCGTAACTGATGGGTTTTTTTCTCAGTCGTAACTGTTGTTTTCTTTCTCAATCGTAACTGTTGGTTTTTCTCAGTCGTAACTGTTGGGTTTTTCTCAGTCGTAACTGTTGGGTTTTTTGTCAGTCGTGACTCTTGGTTTTTCTTCAGTCGTAACTCTTGTTTTTTTTCTCAGTCGTAACTATAGACAGTCGAAATCACGAGGACTTATCATGCATTTACACAATAGCCTACGAAACCTGTAGATCATTCAGCCATCATGTAGTCTTTCTCTACATTTTTAAATATAAAAAAACGTTTTCGAACTGGGAAACTTCACAACCCAAGGCGATTATTGTTATAAACAGCCTCGTAGTGCTTCAGAGCTCATATACTGCTCAAATGTGTAAACAAAGCCACCAGGATTGCCACGAGCCTTGGCAAGGGAAGGTTCTCGGCCTCCTAACAGATGTTAGGATGAGTCGACTGTTCCTGTACCCTCCTAGGTTGGCCTGTACCCTCCTGGGTTGACCTGTACCCTCCTAGGTTGATATGTACCCTCCTGGGTTGACCTGTATCCTCCTGGGTTGACCTGTCCCCTCCTGGGTTGACCTGTACCCTCCTGGGTTGACCTGTACCCTCCTAGGTTGGCCTGTACCCTCCTGGGTTGATCTGTACCCTCCTGGGTTGACCTGTACCCTCCAGGTTGACCTGTACCCTCCTGGGTTGACTTGTACCCTCCTGGGTTGACCTGTACCCTCCTAGGTTGACCTGTACCCTTTTGGATTGGCCTGTACCCTCCTGGGTTGACCTGTACCCTCCTGGATTGACCTGTACCCTCCTTGGTTGGCCTGTACCCCTCCTGGGTTGATCTGTACCCTCCTGGGTTGACCTGTACCCTCCTGGTTGACCTGTACCCTCCTAGGTTGACCTGTACCCTCCTGGGTTGACCTGTACCCTCCTGGATTGGCCTGTACCCTCCTGGGTTGACCTGTACCCTCCTAGGTTGGCCTGTACCCTCCTGGGTTGATCTGTACCCTCCTGGGTTGGCCTGTACCCTCCTGGGTTGATCTGTACCCTCCTGGGTTGACCTGTACCCTCCTGGTTGACCTGTACCCTCCTAGGTTGACCTGTACCCTCCTGGGTTGACCTGTACCCTCCTGGGTTGGCCTGTACCCTCCTGGGTTGACCTGTACCCTCCTGGGTTGACCTGTGCCCTCCTGGGTTGACCTGTACCCTCCTAGGTTGGCCTGTACCCTCCTGGGTTGACCTGTACCCTCCTGGGTTGCAGAAACAATAACCTGAGAGCAGGGTTCATGTCCGCGAAAACGGAAAGTTTTACAACAGCAGCGTCCTGGGCTTTTGTTGAATGATGTAACAGTTGATACTCATATTCCAGCTCCTCGTCCTCATATCCCAGCTCCTCGGCCTCATATCCCAGCGCCTCGGCCTCATATCCCAGCTCCTCGGCCTCATATCCCAGCTCCTCGTCCTCATATCCCAGCTCCTCGGCCTCATATTCATTCCCAGTGCTAGATAGTCTAACTGGCTTAACACTTTCTTCCCACAATTACCTCTCGTCAACCCTTCCTTTCTGCACGAAGCTAAACTTGTCCCACTTTCAACGTTAAACTCTCCTCTCTCTCTCTCTCTCTCTCTCTCTCTCTCTCTCTCTCTCTCTCTCTCTCTCTCTCTCTCTCTCTCTCTCTCTCTCTCTCTCTCTCTCTCTCTCTCTTTCTCTCTCTCTCTCTCTCTCTCTCTCTCTCCCTCCTCCTCCTCCTAAAGGTCAGACCTCCCACACTCTCCCTTCACTGCTACAGATCTCTGGACCATCAATTAGTAACAAGACGCAGTTTGCTTACAAAGACACTGAATAGTCAAAATAATCAAATGAAATGACCTTTTATTCGCAATTTAAATGAGGTGATTTTCTCGCGAGCTTTTAATACCGAGAATTCATCTACAATGTGGTAATTTATAATGACGACCCCTTTGTCTTATAATGATGATCCCCTTGTCTTATAATGACGATTTTTATATTCTAATGATGAAACAATCTGTAATATAGTGACATAACTTAACGTCATTTGATCTATAATGAACATAGCTTACAATGACTAGATAACATATTACGAAGAAACTGGCATTTTCATTGTAATATACAGACATACAGTGTTATGAAATAACACTGTCTGTCTGTCTGTCTGTATTTACAGACATACAGGACATACGGGAAATAACATTTTCTTGTGATAGTGGTTTAAATTCTATATTGTAATAAAAATAACTATAAGCTATATTTTTTACGGCTGTACACACCTGTTCAGCCCATCCACATGTGTCATGATTTGCATAAATCACTCACGACAAACATTAAATCGATCAAGTTACTCTATTCTATTGGGAGGTTGAATTATCCTAATCCTAGGCAGAGGATATCCTATATCAGAGGTGTTGTTCGTGTATAATTTATCTATAATTGGTTTCTAGAGAATAATCAGACCTGCTTGAGGACTGATTTACATACACGGAGTTCGACTCAGGAAAGTAAATTTTCCTACTACGCTCAGTGTGTGGTAAGGAGTACAACCTGCTTCTACAACTTCCAGCTATTAAAGAATTACCTCCATGAACGGACTATAGCAGTAGTTCATAATGGCGACGAACCTGAAAGTTTCTGAACTGGCGCCAGTGAACCACAAGGCAGTATGGTACCTTGTGGTACGTGATGTATGTAATGTGTATAGTATTCCTGCAAATATATATATATATATATATATATATATATATATATATATATATATATATATATATATATATATATATATATATATATATATATATATATATATATATATATATATATAGAAGGGAGTACCACCTCTAGCTGGAAGAAGGGGGACCCATAGCCTCGGAGGAAACCACGCATAACGCATTAGAGGGAATGTTTAGATCCCCTCCAATACAGTTTCTGTGTGCTTTTCTCCTACCACCCCCTTCCTTTTTTATTTTTTGTGCTTTATTATGCATTTATTATATATATATATTATATATATATATATATTATATTATATTATTATATATATATATATATATATATATATATATATATATATATATATATATATATATATATATATATATATATATATATATATATGAACACGTTGTACTTTACGGGGGTGAAAATAGCTTGAGCTACTTCATCCCTTTGTGTGTGTATTTGCACCTGAATTAACTTATTTCAGTTTCATTTTCAACTCTCACACTCATAATACTATCTTAATATAATTCCTTCCTGGTGTCAAAATAGTATTAATGGGACTACTGTTATAATAAGTGGAAGGTGAGAATGTAGATCACACGAACAATAATGACTGAGAATAGGCACAAGGTCACTACGTTTCCCTAATATAGGATCGCTCTTCCCTATCCTTCCTATCTATCCTCCCTCTTCCCCCCTATACACTCCCTATTATCCCTCTCCATGACCATCTCTTTTTTTTCTCTTCCTTCTTCGTCCCTCCCTCATTTAATTCCCTACTTTCCACGTGCCCTCAATATCCAATTCTCCACATTTGACAGGTATATACTCCCTATTCCCTTCTCCTACTGCCCCACCACCAGACCTTCCCCACCATCCTGCCCTTGCCTTCAGCGCCTCCAGTGTCTCTGTTGTGTAAGGTAAGTCCATGGTGTCGGGGGAATCCACTCCCACGCTCATGTGACGAGCCTGGACTTACCTAGAACAATAACACTCTCTCTCTCTTTCTCTCTCTCTCCTCTCTCTCTCTCTCTCTCTCTCTCTCTCTCTCTCTCTCTCTCTCTCTCTCTCTCTCTCTCTCTCTCTCTCTCTCTCTCTCTCTCTCTCTCTCTCTCCATCCCTTCTTCTTTTCCTCTCGTGTGCCTTTTCCTCCAACCTTCATCTGTAATCTTCTAAATGCTCAACTCTCTCCTCCATGACCCCTTTTCTCCTGACGTTCTGTTTTTGCTTCCTGCATTCATATACATATATATACATACCCACAAACACATATGTACATATACATATGCAGCACATATCAAGCGGATAACATCAGCGGCATATGCCAGGCTGGCCAACATACGAACGGCATTCAGAAATTTGTGTAAAGAATCAGTCAGAACTTTGTATACCACATATGTCAGGCCAATCCTGGAGTATGCAGCCCCAGCATGGAGTCCATATCTAGTCAAGGATAAGACTAAACTGGAAAAGGTTCAAAGGTTTGCCACCAGACTAGTACTCGAGCTGAGAGGTATGAGCTACGAGGAGAGACTACGGGAATTAAACCTCACTTCGCTGGAAGACAGAAGAGTTAGGGGGAACATGATCACCACATTCAAGATTCTGAAGGGAATTGATAGGGTAGATAAAGACAGTCTATTTAACACAAGGGGAACACGCACAAGGGGACACAGGTGGAAATTGAGTGCCCAAATGAGCCACAGAGATATTAGAAAGAACTTTTTTAGTGTCAGAGTGGTTGACAAATGGAATGCATTAGGAAGTGATGTGGTGGAGGCTGACTCCATACAGTTTCAAGTGTAGATATGACAGAGCCCGATAGGCTCAGGAATCTGTACACCTGCTGATTGACGGTTGAGAGGCGGGACCAAAGAGCCAGAGCTCAACCCCCGCAAATACAACTAGGTGAGTAACTAGGTGAGTACATATTATATATATATATATATATATATATATATATATATATATATATATATATATATATATATATATATATATATATATATATATATATATATATATATATATAGTATATATAAAATCACGCATGCACACAGTGTATATATGATAAAGGACGGAATTTCCAACGGTGTCCAGGTCTGATGCACACGCCTTATCTGTTACAATGACAGTTACACTATCATTTGTAACTGTCTTCATTGATCAGTATCCTCATCACTGAAAACATTTTCACACACTCTCCATCCCCCCCCCCCCTCAAACACCCTCAAAATCTCCCTCCCCCCCCACCCCCGCCCCCTCCTCCACACACACACCTTCACCATCACACCTTCACCATCACACCTTCACCATCACACCTTCACCATCTTCACCATATCATCTTAACCATTTTTCCTTCACCACCTCCACCAGTATTACCAAGTTGTGCCCACAAGGCAAATCTGCCACCTGAACATACGTTTCGAAAGTCAATGTCTGACTCCAATAATATTTATAGTAATGGAAAATTCTGAGGGATGGGTGGCTGAACAGTCTACAGACTTTGTGAGGGAGGACTGTTGGCGAGGTGTCCCCCCACCCCTCCCTTCAGTGGGGGGCTGGGGGGGGGCGCACCGGGCCAACCCCGACCCTTCTGTTACTCTGCCGATAAAATATTCCTTAATCCTGCAAAGTTTAATTAGTCTAGCCCCAAACATCTGACCTTCAGCATCAGACATTCTATTTTATTGATATATAGATCACATATTACCAAAAAGTTAGATTGATTCTAGCATGAATCTTCTCTACAACACCTATCTTTTTTTCTCGTATGAAAAATTTAAGCATTAACTTTCCACGGGTCATTTTTTGTACTTGTAATGGCTCTATAACGTGTGTTACTAAGAGACGCGCTTCACTGAAGTACTCCGTAGCATCTTCGGAAGCAGAGGGATAATGAACAGTAGAGATACAGTAGAGATACAGAAGTGCATTCCATACAGGTATGAAGGTGGATATATACCCTGTCAAGAGGACTGGGTATAGCGACGGTCTCGCTTCATGCAGGTCGGCGTTCAATCCCCAACCGTCCAAGTGGTTGGGCACCATTCCTTCCTCCCCGTCCCATCCCAAATCCTTATCCTGATACCCAGTGCTGCATAGTCGCAATGGCTTGGTGCTTTGCCCTGACAACACCCTCATTAGTTCGCTTTACGCAGTACCTAAATGTTATAGTAAACTGTTGTGTAAACCAGTGTTTCTGTCCTGATTGTCTTGCTTGTACCATTGTGTAAGCTGGCTGTTGATAATTTATTGAGAGTGATTGATTTCCAGTGCTTCAGTTATGTGTAATCTCCAATTGGAGCTGTATTTGAAACTGATTTGGGGGGGATGCTTTAGGGGTAAGTGGTGGGGGCTTAGAGATGTGGGGCTAACTATAGGGGACGAAGTGGTTGGGGACATTTGGCTATGATTTCTGGCAGCAGGTCATTTTGAAAGAAATAATTTACACATCTCAGTTATCTTGAGGTTATCTTGAGATGATTTCGGGGCTTAGCGTCCCCGCCATGTTCCAGAAATGGTCCTTCTCTGGAACATTTGTTATAGAATTGGTAGTAACTAAATGATTGTAACCTATCCACCGCTGCCCACTGGATTGGGGGGGGGGGGGGGGTGGCGGTGTGCAGGACAAACATATCAACTGTGACACTAGCTCTCCACATATGTCAGTTGCTTAATTTACAAACTGTACTTGTGGTCGATCTCGAATCCACTGATGATGTGACGATGTGAATCGAATTTTCTAACTAGTTCATCAAGATTGTAACTTGCTTAGCTAAATAAATTGTGGGGTTCAGTCCCTGAGCCCATTATGTGCCTCTGTAACCCTTTCCACTACCGCCCACAAGATGGGTATGGGGTGCATAATAAATGAACTAAACTAAGCGTAGTGGTTGGAGTGTGAGGGTTCACGGTGTCGGGGTTTACTAGGGTCAGTGTCAGGTAGGGACGGGATATAAGGGCTTGTTATAGACGAGAGGGGAGGCTTGACGAGGGGAGGGTGGAGTCAGGGAAGGGGGTTGTGGTCTGGGATGTGTTATATTTGAAGGCTGAGGCCGGGATTTGATGAGGTAGGAAAGCAGGTAATGTTGGTAAAGGGGAAGAATTAAAACACAGCATATTTGCATGGATCTGCGTTATGTGTAAAGATGTATATTTGCGTGAGAATGTGTGTGTGTGTGTGTGTGTGTGTGTGTGTGTGTGTGTGTGTGTACTCACCTAGTTGTACTCACCTAGTTGTGTCTGCAGGATCGAGCATTGACTCTTGGATCCCGCCTTTCGAGCATCGGTTGTTTACAGCAATGACTCCTGTCCTATTTCCCTATCATACCTGGTTTTAAAATTATGAATAGTATTTGCTTCCACAACCTGTTCCTGAAGTGCATTCCATTTCCCCACTACTCTCACGCTAAAAGAAAACTTCCTAACATCTCTGTGACTCATCTGAGTTTCAAGCTTCCATCCATGTCCTCTCGTTCTGTTACTATTCCGTGTGAACATTTCGTCTATGTCCACTCTGTCAATTCCTCTGAGTATCTTATACGTTCCTATCATGTCCCCCCTCTCCCTTCTTCTTTCTAGTGTCGTAAGGCACAATTCCCTCAGGCGCTCTTCATACCCCATCCCTCGTAGCTCTGGGACGAGTCTCGTTGCAAACCTCTGAACCTTTTCCAGTTTCATTATATGTTTCTTCAGATGGGGACTCCATGATGAGGCGGCATACTCTAAGACTGGCCTTACGTAGGCAGTGTAAAGCGCCCTAAATGCCTCCTTACTTAGGTTTCTGAATGATGTTCTAACTTTTGCCAGTGTAGAGTACGCTGCTGTCGTTATCCTATTAATATGTGCCTCAGGAGATAGATTAGGTGTTACGTCCACCCCCAGGTCTCTTTCACGCGTCGTTACAGGTAGGCTGTTCCCCTTCATTGTGTACTGTCCCTTTGGTCTCCTATCTCCTAGTCCCATTTCCATAACTTTACATTTGCTCGTGTTGAATTCTAGTAGCCATTTCTCTGACCATCTCTGCAATCTGTTCAGGTCCTCTTGGAGGATCCTGCAATCCTCATCTGTCACAACTCTTCTCATCAACTTTGCATCATCCGCAAACATCGACATGTAGGACTCTACGCCTGTAAACATGTCGTTAACATATACAAGAAATAGAATTGGTCCCAGCACCGATCCTTGTGGTACTCCACTTGTTACTGTTCGCCAGTCCGACTTCTCGCCCCTTACCGTAACTCTTTGGCTCCTTCCTGTTAGGTAGTTCCTTATCCATTCTAGGACCTTTCCCCCCACCCCCGCCTGCCTCTCGAGCTTGAACAGCAGTCTCATGTGCGGTACTGTATCAAAGGCTTTTTTGGCAGTCCAGAAATATGCAGTCTGCCCAACCATCTCTGTCCTGTCTTATCCTCGTTATTTTATCATAGAATTCCAGAAGGTTTGTTAGGCACGATTTCCCTGTCCAGAACCCATGTTGATGTTTGTTCACAAACCTAATGTTCTCCAGGTGTGCAACCAGTCGCAGCCTAATTATTCTTTCCAGTATTTTTCAGGGGATGCTTGTCAGTGATACAGGTCTGTAGTTAAGTGCCTCCTCCCTATCTCCTTTCTTGAAGATCGGCACGACATTTGCCTTCTTCCAGCAACTGGGCAATTCTCCTGACATAAGTGACTCATTAAAGATCATTGCCAGAGGCACGCTGAGGGCCTGTGCTGCTTCTTTTAGTATCCACGGTGATACTTTGTCTGGTCCAACTGCTTTAGTTGCATCTAGAGTTGTCAACTGTTTCATTACCTCCTCTGCTGTCACCTCTATATCTGATAGTCTTTCATCTAGGGTAACCCCTTCCAACAATGGGAGCTGCTCAGGCTCGGTAGTGAACACTCCATGGAAACTGGCATTCAGTGCCTCGCAGATTTCCTTGTCACTTTCAGTATATGCCCCCTCTGTCTTCCTTAGTCTTGTCACTTGGTCGTTCACCGACATTTTTCTTCTTATATGACTGTGTAGTAACTTGGGTTGTTTTTTCGCTTTGATTGCAATATCGTTCTCATAGTCCCTTTCCGATGTTCGTCTTATGTTAATGTAATCGTTCCTAGCTCTGTTGTATCTGCTTCTGTTGTCCTCTGTTCTTTGTCTTCTGTACTTCCTCCACTCCCGTCTGCTGGCCATTTTTGCTTCCTGACACTGTCTATTAAACCATGGGTTATTATATTCCTTCTTATTTTTTCCCTTTACCGTTGGTATAAATCTCTCTTCGGCCTCCTGGCATTTCTGTATGACTAGGTCCATCATATCTTGGACTGTTTTTCCTCTAATTTCTTCCTCCCACTGCACTTCACCCAGATAGTCCCTTATCCTCATATAGTCCCCTGTGTGTGTGTGTGTGTGTGTGTGTGTGTGTGTGTGTGTGTGTGTGTGTGTGTGTGTGTGTGTGTGTGTGTACTCACCTAGATGTGCTTGCAGGGTCAAGCTAGGCTCCTAGCCTCCGCCTTCTCAACGTTCTTAGATTAATGCAATGATTCATTTCTCTCGCGTTTATCATACTTACATTTTAAACTTTTAATCGATTTAGCTTCAACGTGGTGTGTGTACAACCTATCTTCCTGCTTAGATAGTACTTTTTATAACTATGTGCACCATAGTACAAACATTGACGTACTAAACAATTTGTAGAGCTTTGTACTATTCACTTTATAGAGTTCGAAAAAATGAAGATAAAAATAAAATTAAACATTCCTAGGAAAATTATTATCCACACATATGTACTATATTAGGCCTCAGCGTGTATTAGGCCTAGGAAAGTTAGGTCAGGTTGGTTGATTTTATCTTTGCAACATATGTAGAAAATTGTTTCCCGGTTTGTCCAAATTCAATAGTGCCAATTTCTACTTTCTAGTTGCGCTGCACGTCGGTATGTGTAGTACAGTCCTCGTCCTTCCTATAAGTACTATCAAAACAGGAGGCCATCGGCTGGTGTGTGTACTCACCTAATTGTGCTTGCGGGGGTTGAGCTTTGTCTCTTTGGTCCCGCCTCTCAACCGTCAATCAACTGGTGTACAGATTCCTGAGCCTGCTGGGCTCTATCATATCTACATTTAAAACTGTGTATGGAGTCAGCCTCCACCACATCACTGCCTTAGTGCATTCCATTTATTAACTACTCTGACACTGATTTTTTTTCTAACATGTACTCACCTATTTGTACTCACCTATTTGTGCTTGCAGGATCGAGCATTGACTCTTGGATCCCGCCTTTCCAGCTATCGGTTTTTTACAGCAATGACTCCTGTCCCATTTCCCCCTTATCATACCTAGTTTTAAAAGTATGAATAGTATTTGCTTCCACAACCTTTTCCCCAAGTGCATTCCATTTTTCCACTTCCATGTGTGTGTGTGTACTCACCTAGTTGTACTCACCTAGTTGTGTTTGCGGGGGTTGAGCTCTGGCTCTTTGGTCCCGCCTCTCAACCGTCAATCAACAGGTGTACAGATTCATGAGCCTATCGGGCTCTGTCATATCTACACTTGAAACTGTGTATGGAGTCAGCCTCCACCACATCACTTCCTAATGCATTCCATTTGTCAACCACTCTGACACTAAAAAAGTTCTTTCTAATATCTCTGTGGCTCATTTGGGCACTCAGTTTCCACCTGTGTCCCCTTGTGCGTGTTCCCCTTGTGTTAAATAGACTGTCTTTATCTACCCTATCAATCCCCTTCAGAATCTTGAATGTGGTGATCATGTCCCCCCTAACTCTTCTGTCTTCCAGCGAAGTGAGGTTTAATTCCCGCAGTCTCTCCTCGTAGCTCATACCTCTCAGCTCGGGTACTAGTCTGGTGGCAAACCTTTGAACCTTTTCCAGTTTAGTCTTATCCTTGACTAGATATGGACTCCATGCTGGGGCTGTATACTCCAGGATTGGCCTGACATATGTGGTATACAAAGTTCTGAATGATTCTTTACACAAGTTTCTGAATGCCGTTCGTATGTTGGCCAGCCTGGCATATGCCGCTGATGTTATCCGCTTGATATGTGCTGCAGGAGACAGGTCTGGCGTGATATCAACCCCCAAGTCTTTTTCCTTCTCTGACTCCTGAAGAATTTCCTCTCCCAGATGATACCTTGTATCTGGCCTCCTGCTCCCTACACCTATCTTCATTACATTACATTTGGTTGGGTTAAACTCTAACAACCATTTGTTCGACCATTCCTTCAGCTTGTCTAGGTCTTCTTGAAGCCTCAAACAGTCCTCTTCTGTTTTAATCCTTCTCATAATTTTAGCATCGTCCGCAAACATTGAGAGAAATGAATCGATACCCTCCGGGAGATCATTTACATATATCAGAAACAAGATAGGACCGAGTACAGAGCCCTGTGGGACTCCACTGGTGACTTCACGCCAATCGGAGGTCTCACCCCTCACCGTAACTCTCTGCTTCCTATTGCTTAGATACTCCCTTATCCACTGGAGCACCTTACCAGCTACACCTGCCTGTCTCTCCAGCTTATGTACCAGCCTCTTATGCGGTACTGTGTGTGTGTGTATATGTGTGTGTGTGTGTGTGTGTGTGTGTGTGTGTGTGTGTGTGTGTATGTGTGTGTGTGTGTGTGTGTGTGTGTGTGTGTGTGTGTGTGTGTGTGTGTGTGTATGTGTGTGTGTGTACTCACCTATATGTACTCACCTATATGTACTCACCTATATGTGCTTGCAGGATCGAGCATTGACTCTTAGATCCCGCCTTTCTAGCTATCGGTTGTTTACAGCAATGACTCCTGTCCCATTTCCCTATCATACCTAGTGTTAAAAGTATGAATAGTATTTGCTTCCACAACCTGTTCCCCAAGTGCATTCCATTTTTCTACTACTCTCACGCTAAAAGAAAACTTCCTAACATCTCTGTGACTCATCTGAGTTTCCAGTTTCCACCCATGTCCCCTCGTTCAGTTATTATTACGTGTGAACATTTCATCTATTTCCACTTTATCAATTCCCCTGAGTATTTTATATGTCCCTATCATATCTCCTCTCTCCCTTCTTTTCTCTAGTGTCGTTAGGTTCAGTTCCTTCAGCCGCTCTTCATATCCCATCCCTCGTAACTCTGGGACAAGCCTCGTCGCAAACCTCTGAACCTTCTCCAGTTTCTTTATGTGTTTCTTCAGGTGGGGGCTCCATGATGGCGCGGCATACTCTAAGACGGGTCTCACGTAGGCAGTGTAAAGTGCCCTAAAAGCTTCCTCATTTAGGTTTCTGAATGAAGTTCTAATTTTCGCCAGTGTAGAGTACGCTGCTGTCGTTATCCTATTTATATGTGCCTCAGGAGTTAGATTAGGTGTCACATCCACTCCCAGGTCTCTTTCTCGAATCGTTACAGGTAGGCTGTTCCCCTTCATTGTGTACTGTCCCTTTGGTCTCCTGTCACCTGATCCCATTTCCATAACTTTACATTTACTGGTGTTAAACTCCAGTAGCCATTTCCCTGACCATCTCTGCAGCCTGTTTAAGTCCTCTTGGAGGATCCTACAATCCTCGTCTGTCACAACTCTTCTCATTAATTTTGCGTCATCTGCAAACATTGACATGTATGATTCCACTCCTGTAAACATATCATTTACGTAAATTAGAAAGAGGATTGGTCCCAGCACCGATCCTTGAGGTACTCCACTTGTTACTGTTCGCCAGTCCGACTTTTCGCCCCTTACCATTACCCTCTGGCTCCTTCCTGTTAGGTAGTTCTTCACCCATACTAGGGCCTTTCCGCTTACTCCTGCCTGCCTCTCAAGTTTGTATAGCAGTCTCATGTGCGGTACCATATCAAAGGCCTTTTGGCAGTCAAGAAATATGCAGTCTGCCCAGCCTTCTCTGTCCTGCCTTATCCTTGTTACTTTATCATAGAATTCTAAAAGGTTTGTTAGGCATGATTTCCCTGTCCAGAACCCATGTTGGTGCTTGTTTACAAACCCAATGCTCTCCAGGTGTTCAACAAGTCTTAGCCTAATTATTCTTTCAAGTATTTTGCAGGGGATGCTTGTCAGTGATACGGGTCTGTAGTTAAGTGCCTCCTCCCTATCACCTTTTTTGAAAATCGGTACGACATTTGCCTCCTTCCAGCAACTGGGCAATTCTCCCGACATAAGTGACTCATTAAAGATCATTGCCAGAGGCACGCTGAGAGCCTGCGCTGCCTCTTTAAGTATCCACGGTGATACTTTGTCTGGTCCAACAGCTTTATTTGCATCCAGTGTTGTCAACTGTTTCATTACATCCTCTGCTGTCACCTCTATATCTGATAGTCTTTCATCTTGGGTAATCTCTTCTAACAAAGGGAGCTGCTCAGGCTCGGTTGTGAACACTCCGTGGAATTTTGCATTCAGTACCTCGCAGATTTCCTTGTCGCTTTCTGTATATGCCCCTTCTGTTTTCCTCAGTCTTTTCCTGTGTGTGTGTGTGTGTGTGTGCAGGCGCGCATGTGTGTTGCGTGCGTGCGTGTGAGTGTGCACACATCTATGAGCGTAAGGCGACATTAAACAACCCAAGAACTACACACACAGACGTCAACGAGGGGCGGACGACACATCCAGTACCAGTGTTCTGACCCGTTACGTTCCCCTGAAACGTTGATAACACTCCCCCCCCCCTGCCGTCGACCCCTCCCCCAGTCCCCACAGTCACCCCCCCACCGTTACCTCTCCCCCAGGGCCTCCTTTCCCCAAACACCCCCCCCCCCACCCCACCGCGCCCTCTCTTTAATTTTTTTCTTGTTCTATAGAACGTCCTTAAATAGTTATATGAATCTTAGCGTTGTTTCGTGTCAATTGAAAACCGATGCTTGGGTAACAGCTTGTGTTTACCCAATTTTAAAGATGGGTGTGCATGTGCATATAGCTTTGCATTTTGTTTTTTTTCTGATTCTTTATCGATGTAATAAATAAAAAACACGGTATTTTCTTCTGTGTAAACATTAAATCACATCTTATTTCAATATTAGGAGGAAAGTTTGCATACTTTCCTCTTCCTGTTTGAATTAGTAATACTGACACACTTATCTCATCCATTGTCTAATATAAATCCTTATAGACACTTCTCAACTCCTCAAGGGCTTACAATAAATGTTTCCTGTTAAATAAAAAGGATAAGAAATAACGAAACAATATTACCACTAAACACTGGAATACGGAAATATGTAAACATTACTGTTGAACACTGTAACTGATAAGTATGTATATAAACACACACACACACACACACACACACACATATATATATATATATATATATATATATATATATATATATATATATATATATATATATATATATATATATATATATATATATATATATATATATATATATATATATATATATATGTCGTACCTAGTAGCCAGAACGCACTTCTCAGCCTACTATGCAAAGCCCAATCTGCCTAATAAGCCAAGTTTTCATGAATTAATTGTTTTTCGACTACCTAACCTACCTAACCAAACCTAACCTAACTTTTTCGGCTACCTAATTTAACCTAACCTATGAAGATAGGTTAGGTTAGGTTAGGTAGGGTTGGTTAGGTTCGGTCATATATCTACGTTAATTTTAACTCCAATACAAATTTTTTTACCTCATACATAATGAAATGGGTAGCTTTATCATTTCATAAGAAAAAAAATTGAGAAAATATATTAATTCAGGAAAACTTGGCTTATTAGGCAAATCGGGCCTTGCATACTAGGCCGAGAAGTGCATTCTGGCTACTAGGTACGACATATATATATATATATATATATATATATATATATATATATATATATATATATATATATATATATATATATAAAACGAGGCAAATAATATAGGAAAAGTTTTAACATTTACAACAACATGTAAAATATATTCGGCTTGCGAGGCACAAGCATGTTTTCATACCTTATATAAACATTAGAACTTTTTTTCCTTCTAGATACGACACTACACGAGAAACCTATTTTCGCAGATGACATGTACACACACACACATGCTGTATCCTGTTCTCAAATTAGAAAAATACTAACATTTTGTATTATAATTATTTTTATTGACAATATTATTATTATTATTATTATTATTATTATTATTATTATTATTATTATATTTTTTTTAAATTTTAGTTAAAAAGTAGGATTCAAATACTGGAAGTAGTTATCCTGTGGGTAGTTAAGGGATCCTGTGGGTAGTTAAGGAATCCTGTGGGTAGTTAAGGGATCCTGTGGGTAGTTAAGGGATCCTGTGGGTAGTTAAGGGATCCTGTGGGTAGTTAAGGGATCCTGTGGGTAGTTAAGGGATCCTGTGGGTAGTTAAGGGATCCAGGAGGGGTAGTTTTCGGATCCTTGGAGAGGGGGGGGGTTAGATATCTGAGCCTGTAGGAAGTTATCTCAACCCCCCCCCCCCCACACACACACACCATTTCAGTTTCAAATTACAGTGGTGTGTTATTCTATGTAACAAAGCTGTCCTTATACGGTGTTACTCGCTGGAGAGAGGTAATTAATGCTAACCACAAGGTCACTTGACGTCACGCGTGACAGAGTAACCCGTGACGGCGTCACCGGTGACAGCGTCACACGCCCCACAATCTAAGTCGTCGGCGACAAATCCGTGTCTGCTGTTTATTTGGTGATCAAAGCGTTGATCTAATTATTTGCTTATTGACTTTAGACAAAATTTTGAGGAGGGTGGGGATGCGGGGGGGGGGTTATCTTGAGGTTATCTTGAGATGATTTCGGGGCTTTTTAGTGTCCCCGCGGCCCGGTCCTCGACCAGGCCTCCACCCCCAGGAAACAGCCCGTGACAGCTGACTAACACCCAGGTACCTATTATACTGCTAGGTAACAGGGGCATAGGGTGAAAGAAACTCTGCCCATTGTTTCTCGCCGGCGCCTGGGATCGAACCCAGGACCACAGGATCACAAATCCAGCGTGCTGTCCGCTCGGCCGACCGGCTCCCAGGGGGGGGTGAAATGGGGGAATTGGTTCAGTAGATCTATCTATCTACTCTTAGTTTTGTCTATCTATCTACCTTCTCATCTATCTATCTACTCCCCTGGTCACCATGGGACCAGGGGAGGGTCCCTCACCAGGGGACCAGGGGGAGGGTCCCTCACCGTAGGACCAGGGGAGGGTCCCTCACCAGAGGCCCAGGGGAGGGTCCCTCACCAGGGGACCAGGGGAGGGTCCCTCACCGTGGGACCAGGGGGAGGGTCCCTCACCATGGGACCAGGGGAAGGTCCCTCACCAGGGGACCAGGGGAGGGTCCCTCACCATAGGACCAGGGGGAGGGTCCCTCACCACGGGACCAGGGGAGGATCCCTCACCATAGGACCAGGGGAGGGTCCCTCACCGTGGGTCCAGGGGAGGGTCCCTCACCATAGGGCCAGGGGAGGGTCCCTAACCATAGGAAAGTTGTGGATGGAGGTGACTTCTACAACTTCTTACCTTGTCCATTCCTCTTAGTATCTTGTATGTTGCGATTATTTCCCCCCCCCTGTGTTGCGCGCTCGAGCATGCTTGTGTGCGTGTGAGTGTGTGTGTATGTGTACTCACCTAGTTGTGCTTGCGGGGATTGAGCTCTTTGGTCCCGCCTCTCAACTGTCAATCAACTGGTGTACAGGTTCCTGAGCCTACTGGGCTCTATCATATCTACATTTGAAACTGTGTATGGAGTCAGCCTCCACAACATCACTGCCTAATGCATTCCATTTATTAACTTCTCTGACACTGAAAAAATTCTTTCTGACGTCTCTGTGGCTCATCTGGGTACTAAGTTTCCACCACCTGTGTCCCCTTGTTCGTGTCCCACCCGCGCTGATGATTTTGTCTTTGTCCACCCTCTCAATTCCCCTGAGAATTTTGTAGGTGGTTATCAGGTCTCCCCTTACTCTTCTGTTTTCCAGGGACGTGAGGTTCAGCCCCTTTTGCCTTTCCTCGTAGCTGATTCCTCTCAGTTCCGCGACGAATGTGGTGGCATACAGCTGAATCTTTTCTAACTTTGTCTTGTGTTTAACTAGGTATGGACTCCAGGCTGGAGCTGCATATTCTAGGATTGGTCAGTCATAAGTGGTATACAGGGTCACCCACACAGTAGTAACACGACAGACAGTCAGGTGGGTAAATACTTACGTCACAGTAACTGACCTAATTACTGTGACAATGTTGAGGTGATTTATAACCATGACGCCGTCTCCAGTGACGTCATAACTGGAGAATGACCGTCGTCAGGTGACCTTAAGTAACAAAGGATCGGGACCGACCGGAACCTCCGCTCGAGGTGCTTCTCATCCTCTTAGATCCGGCTGATCACACCCGGCTCACATCAGGCTCACATTACGGCTTCCGTAAAAGGGGATCTAAAAACCGCTTCTCCCCTATTTTTTGTTTAAGGAAAACCCGGTTGAAAAAGCATTTCTGAACACTATAATGATTCTTTATCGAACGGTGTTTTTGACCGATTTCGGACTCCGACCAATATACAACGTAACTATAACGTGCTTTAACGCTGTGCTCACCTAGTTGTGCTCACGGGGTTGAGCTCTGGCTCTTTGGTCCCGCCTCTCAACCGTCAATTAACTGGTGTACAGATTCCTGAGCCTACTGGGCTCTATCATATTTATGTATGAAACTGTGTATAGAGTCAGCCTCCACCACATCACTGCCTAATGCAGTGATGTGGTGGAGGCTGACTCCATACACAGTGGGTTACGTTGTGCGTTTGTTCGGATAAACGAACAGGTTCATACGGGCGATTAATCGGCTAGTAACGGCGACGAGGCTGTGACTGGGGAGGCGTAGCGCGTTACGTCAGAACTGCGTCACTGGACTGTCTCCCGGATCTTAGTGGTTACTGACTGACGAACCCTCCGGCGCGGACGGAGGTGTTGGTGGTGCTGGTGGTGATGGTGCAGCTCTAACACATGCTGGGTGGTGGTGTTGGTGGTGGTCGTGGTGGTGGCTATGCGGGTATTAGTGTGGGTTATCTTGAGGTTATCTTGAATGATTTCGGGGGGGGTTAGCGTCCCTGCGGCCCGGTTCTCGACCAGGCCTCTTTTTTTGTTACACAATCCCAGGAAGCAGCCCGTAGCAGCTGTCTAACTCCCAGGTACCTATTTACTGCTAGGTGAACAAGGACATCAGGGTGAAAGTTTCTGCTTCATTTGTTTGTGCCTCCATCGGGGATCGAACTCAGAACCTCATGACTACGAATCCGAAGCGCTGTCCACTCAGCTGGCAAGCCCCCCTAGGTAGTGTATATTAAGTATTTCATTCAGAATGAAGCACTTCCCAAAATCTTAACTAAATACTTAAAGTATAATTACTGCAGGCAATGAGTCACAATAACGTGACTGAAGAATGTTGGCCAGACCACACACTAGACTTGAGAATTCACAATCGACTTGAGAATGATCCAGGACGGACCGAAACGTCGTCGTCCCTTCACCTTCTAGTGTGTGGTCTGGTTAATATACTTAATGCATGTAGTACACGAGTGTAAACCTTCCACCACCGTCCACTGGAAAGGTGCGTGTAGAGTGCATGAGTAATACACTTGTAAACTCACACTTATAAACTCACTCATCACAGATATATATTGTCCAGTTTAGAGACTCTTATGGTCCACTTCCTCAACTAATCGTGCTACAATAGACTATTGTTATTGAGTATATACATTAATCGTATCATATACGTTGAGCTTATCGTGCCTGTTACTTGATTAGCTAAATGAATTTAGGGATTTAGTTCCTGAGCCCATTATAGCCG